>NW_006238984.1:1128498-1131910 GCF_000226075.1 Solanum tuberosum | reverse complement strand
AAAATCACAAGAGAAAACCTTGGTCCTTCTAGCTGGAAGTCGAGACATCCTACCTTTTGGTGAGTAATCAAAACTTGTTTTTCTTAGCTGAGTTGTGTTTAGTACTTTTAGAATTTCTCGTTCTGTATAACTCCTTTTTCGGTGAATAAATATGATTTGGAAATCTGATTGCTATACCTACAACTCTTCTGTTTATGGTAAACTCTAATTTAGCTTTTAATACGACGAAATAAGGGACGCAACCTATGACATGTTCTGTCCAGATTCTGGAATTTGAAATCCTGTATGTTCAACTGTTAGTGTTTTTTTTATATCTTTTTGTACAAAGTGTATTTTGCAGTGATTCTTGATTATTTGCAAGCTTAAGAGACGTACCTACATCTTTTATGGAGGATATAAATTCCATTTTGGCCGTTTTCTATTTCAAATTTAAGTTGCGACATGGAGTGCTTTTATTGGGCAGAATTTCTGTTTTTGGAGTATAGTCGTATTTGTACAGGCTAGGCTTACTTGTGATGATAACCCTGTGCTATGCCATCATTATTGAGCTTCTAGAAATCAAATAATTTATTGAGTTCATTTTTTAAGGTTGTATATCCTCGTGTACGAGTTGAAGACTTTGATACACTGGTTGGTCTACGATTTGAACTCGTGAAGTTGTGTTGGACTGTTTTGTGCTAAAGAACTAAGGTTTGTGTATAAACTTATACTTGTACTCTTTTTCACCTGCTGGTATATCCGAAAATTTACTTTGGTACCTTGGTTACCTCTTGTCACTTTGCATTGTCGTATTGGTATTCTTTAATACATTAAAGACGCTTGTGTAACTCGCCCACTTGTATGGATTTTTTGATCACTTGGCACTCTTGTTGGGACCTTGTCCTTCTTGTGGCTGTAACTTTGACACTCTTGGCATGCCTCTTGATTCAGATCATTTACCATCTTGACTCTGGATTTTTAGTTTGTCTTAAGAATGGAAGTTGTCCATTTTAAGTACGAACTAGGAAGCCATTTTTAATATGCTTCTTGGTTCTCTTGAATATTGGGTTTTGACCCTTCTTGATACCTGCTTGGGCTTGGTGTGACAACATGATGTATATATTGGGCAAGACTTGTTATTGAATCTCTTGGAAAACTGTTCTATGAGCGTTCTTGACATTTGGATCTTTAAATATAAAACTTGATACTCTTTATATATTGTTTACTTGATTTATTTATTATGTTCAATTATGCTGCCCTTGACTTGAGAATGATAACCTGCTGAATTTGAGGGCTCTAAACCTTTAGTTTTTAAACCCCTAAGTTATATGCTTAGCGATAGTTGATTCTATCGTAGGGGCTGTTCGAGATGATGCTTGAAGCTGGCCATTGGAGATGGATGTTTTGAGAGCCTTAAGGAAGATCACATTTGCATATAGGCATCTATATTTTGTATAAACCTTCGGATTTGTACATATTCTATGTGTTGTATATTTACATGGGATTTTGAGGGATGATTTGATCATGTCACCATGAGTTGTAATATAAATATGGCTATATGTTTTGTTCTTTTTGGGGTGTGTAAACTCAAGTCTTGTAATATTCTTGTTATTTCATCTTTAAGTGTGAGGATAATATATATACATGAAAACTCGTCGATTATTTGCTTAAATTACTTTTCGGATGCCATTATGCATCAAATTCCTCTACTAGATTATAATTAGTATGCCCTCGTTAATCGCTTTTGACTGTCGCAAGTATAAGTTAAGTTTCTTTAAATAGGGTCGCTTCAAGTGTTCGTATCAAAGCCTAGGTTTGTGGTTCTATGTGTCGCAAGTATAAGTTAAGTCTCTTTAAAAAGGGTCACTTCAAGTGTTGGTATCAGCGCCTAGGTTTGTGGTTCTAGGAATTTTGATTTGAATTACTTGTATACTTGTTCACTTTCGAAAAGGTTCTATTTGTATTATTTGGTCAATTACATGGTTTATAATATTTTTTATCGCATGTAGAGTGCATATGCATCAAGTACATATCCCTAATACAATATGATCTTTCCTTTTGAAGGAATTAAGTCATGGCCACTTCTTCTGACCGACTTATGGAAGCTGCTCATGAAGGTTTGGGTGCCTATGTTTCCCAACCTCATCCACTAGAAGGAGTTGGAGAACATATCTCGAATCAGTATGTTCCCCACACTAGTGGTTCTGAAGTGGGAAACCATCAGGGTGTAAGAGTTGGTCCACATCCTCACATGAGTCATGGTACTCAAACCATGAATCCTCATTTTCAACAAATGGCTGAATTCTTCCACCACATGGCTGAATCGATGCATGATCCCACGAGATTAACTTTGAGAAAATGAGGAAAATGGGTGGAGTGGAATTTGACGGCACTGTTGATCCCACTGATGTTGAACAATGGCTTGATCGCATGGAGAGGCTATTTAAGCAGTTAGAGTGTTCAGATGTTGCAAAATTTATGTAAGCTATTGCACTATTACAAAAGGATGCTTACGATTCGTGGGTAAGTGTTCTGAATACCAAGGTAAAACCTCATGTTCTTACTTGGGATGATTTTCTTAAGGAATTTCGTATGAAGTATGTCCCACTTGCTTATTGTGATGCAAAGAAAAAAGAGTTTTTGAATATAAGGCAACGAGGCATGTCTATTGTTGAATACAAACAGAAGTTTCTAAGGCTCTCTTGCTATGCTGGTGGTATTATTAAAGAGGAAAAAGACAAGTGCAGGAAGTTTGAAGACACTTTAAATGATTCTATTAGGAAGAATGTGGCGATCCTGCAACATGAGAAATTTTGTTAGTGTCTGCTGCTTTTACTTGGGAACAACTTGATAAAGAAGAAGCTAGTAGAAATGAAAACAGATTCCGAAAGCCTAGAACAGATTTTGGGGGTCCATCCAAAAGGGGAAGGTTTTGATAATTCTAAGGCTGGTAGTGATAACAGGCCACCTCAACAAAGGCAAAACATAATCCGAATTTTCTACAGCTAGCACTCCAAATTATGGCCAAGACAAGCCTCGCATTCCCACTTGTCCAGAATGTGGAAAAAATCATTCTGGTACTTGCAGGAGAGCTTCTGGTGCGTGTTTCAATTATGGGAGCTTTGATCATAAAGTGAAGGATTGTCCTAATCCGAATAATGCACTATCGTTGAGAATTGAAGGCTCAGTTCATAAGCCTTCTGTCAATCCTCCTCAAAATAATAGAGGTGCAAAACCTAAAAACACCCAGGCAACAGGTATAAGTGGAGGTAATCAAGCTAGTGGGCAAAGGGCTACTGCACACACTTATGCTATGAGGCAGAGGGATGAGCAAGATGGACAAGACGTGGTTGTCAGTAAATTTCACTTATTTGGCTTATGTGTGTTTACATTATTTGATCCTGGTTCTACACATTCCTATATTTGTTCATCA
>NW_006238984.1:1108115-1128239 GCF_000226075.1 Solanum tuberosum | reverse complement strand
AACTAAAGGCTCAGTTCATAAGCCTTCTATTTATCCTCTTCAAACTAATAGAGGTGCAAGACCTAAAAATACCCAGGCAGCAGGTACAAGTGGAGCTAATCAAGCTAGTGGGCAAAGGGCTACTGCACGCGCTTATGCTATGAGGCAGAGGGATAATCAAGATGGACAAGATGTGGTTGTCGGTAAATTTCACTTATTTGGCTTATGTGTGTTTACATTAATTGATCCTGGTTCTACACATTCCTACATTTTAATCCCAAACTCGACCACTATGAGAATAAAGAGAACTGGAGGGGCAAAGAAGAATGACTAAGTGGAGCATAACGGAAGAGATTGCAAAAGCAATGATAGAGTTTGACTACTCTCAGGATGTTGTTTGTTGTATTTATGAAGATTTGTGTATACATTCAAATTTGGATTTTTTGAAAGAGTTCAAAGTACCAAAATTTGACACTTTTGATGGAATAGGAAATCCCTTGGCTCATCTGATAGCATATTGTGACCAACTTGTGGGAGTTTTAAAAGTATAAGCTTTGTTGATATGACTCTTTAGCCGAAGTTTTAGCGGGGAGGCTTTGGAAATGTTTACCTCCCAAGGAATGAAACAATGGTCTTGTTGGAATAAGTTGGCTACGGAATTCATCGAGAGGTTTTGTTACATTGTGGAGATTGTTTTCGATCACTTTTCTTTGGAGAAAACTAAACAGAAGTCTACAAAACTTTACTGTGAGTATGCGTATATGTGGAAATACGAGGGTGCCAAAGGTTGGTATCCTATGTTTTAGAAAGAGATCATTGAAGTATTTGTGTGCATTCAAGATTCAAAATAGAATGGTTGAATGGTATTACTCATTGGAGCAAATTTTGATCGATAGTAAAAATAGGTTATTGTATCAAAGACAGTCTTAAGCTTGGAATGATTTCCCATGTGATGACCCAAGTTGGATCCTAGAGTTTGTTTAAGAAAAAGACAAATGATGTGTCATCCATCTCCTACGCGTCTAATGGAATATCAAAGAGATCAATTAGTTTTAACCCTATAAAATCTTCACACTGTAAGGCCTATCCTTTAGCTCCAAAAATCTATACCTAGGCAACTATGCCAAACCAAATTACACCACTCCACCTCTTAGTCACCCAACTCCACATTACCAAAATACCCCTCCAAATAACCAAACTCTATCACCTAAATACTCATATAACAAACCATATTACAAAAGTTTGCCTCCTAATTACCAAGCTCCACATTATCAAATACCTCTTCTACCTATCAAACTCCATAATACCCAAATTACCAGATGCCAACACCTACTAGCCAAAACCGTCAAAACTAATATCAAGTACCTCCACCTCAATGAAATAATTACTATCTTCTTCGCCCAAACCTTAAGAAAAAATCTCCTCAAGACCTTATTCCTTTTGTTGAGCGTCGAACTCAACATTTTGAGAGAATATAAGGTAGTTGGTTAGAAATAAACAATTGATATAAAAACCATTAAGGTCAACTTCAAACTTTAAGATCTGATCTTCACTATGCTTATTATTAAGGATATGCTGGGAAAACCATTGAGGATTGTATGAACATGTAGCATAAAATTGAAGACTTGACAGATCAAAAGGTTGTCATTCTTTAGAAAACCACTCCCAATGTCAACAATAACCCTTTGTTGAATCAATGAGGGATTATTAGGAATATGATTGAAGTCTAAGAAGATTGATGTGTTGATTAAGATATAATCCAAGCCAACCATGACAATCTTGAGAAAATGGTAGCTGATATGTGGTAGACTTACACTCATTTGAGGCATTTTAGGTCAACAATTAGTGTTTTCAATGCATAATTATGTCCTATTCTTATGATATTTTGATGATTTGGAGCTATGCAGGCTTAAGGATAAGGAGAAGATGAAACTTGGAAGAAAGGCCCAAAAGATGGAAAGAAGTGTAAACTCCACACTGGGAGTCGCCTAGCCAAAAGGGTAGATCACCCAACTGGAACGACCTCACCCAAAGTGATAGTTCTCGTAATGTTATTTTGTTGACACAAGTCGGCAAACCTAAAGTGGAACAACGACTCTTTGAAAATGAACGGAAAATAGGATGACCATCGCCGAAGATGCGTAGTAAACCTTACCACGCTTAGCACTCAAATCCAATCATTAGTCACAACTCTAAAAATCAAGCTTCGTGGAATGATTATTGAAAGTCTCACAATTGATACTCAATTAGTCACATCAAAGATGCTAAGAATTCACACAATAATTATGCAACTCGAAATACCTCATTGAATTTATACAATCACACTTCTCATCAAAAACACTTTTTAAGTCATCGATATTGATCATAATCGACACTCAAATTCAACATGAGCATGCAGGTTTTTCAACAGCAATCAATACCACACATTCTTAAAATGAGAGGGAGAAATATGAGTCACAACCAAAACCAACATAATACTAATAAACAAAATTAAGAAGTTATGATTACAACTGAAATAAAATCAAACAAGCGTCTCAAAATAAAAAAAGTACACCCAAAAGGCTAGGCACTAATAAAGTACCCTCACCCCACCAAAAAGAAACCAGAAGTGTCCTTAATGTGAAAAACATAAAAACAAAACATAAGATAGAGGGAAGAGAAGGATCTGCATGTTAGGCTAATCCTGGGAGAACTTTGCCTTGCTAGGGCAGCCTCAACATGGGCTTCAGTGCGTGGTGTCTCACTAGGAAGGGTATACTCCAGAGGATTCGCCTCAGTCGGGACAATGGTAGAAGTCTCTCGATGATAGTTCTCTGTAGCAACCTACATAGGTTGTCCTCCAAGTCCTCCAATTAAACATAGGTTTCCTCACTCTGTGGTTGAATCCTCTAAAGTTCCTTCTCATCGGTCTTAGAGTGGAGTAGTTTTCATCATCCCCAACTAGCTTAACCTCAACTCAAGGTCTGACATCACTCACAATCGGGGCTAAGGTAGGTAAAGTCACAAGAACATCAAGAATTGTCACATCACCTAATAACATGGATATTCTCTTCAGACCACAATATCAACCTTTAACGTTGTCACCTTCTAAGAATTCACCTCTACTTTCTCACACTTCTCATCTCGATTGGTAAAGGTATTAAATTAGAGCCCAAACTGAATCAACAAAGTGTGTGGTACATCCATCCCTACCCGCATAAGAGAAAATGCAACCTCAATGGCCATAGAGATTATAGTAGGGACATCTCTCTCAAGATGAGAAGCTTTAACATCTAGCGAATGTGCCAGATTGCACACTTGATAAAGCATGGTTTGTGTCTATAGAGGTCGGGATGTTAGAGAAGGTTCAAATGAGGTAGATGGAGTAGGTGTACCTGAAGGCTCTGTATTAGGAATGGGAGGTGCAAGGTCAGCCTCTAAGGACAATATGTTAATCACCAAATTTGAATCTACCAGTGTAGTCTCCTCTTAGCAGCCACATGTCGCAAGTATTCAACCTCAATATGGTGAATATAACTAGAAGAGGCAAGGGTGATTCTAACATTAGTCTCCACCACAAAAGGAAACCCAGCTCTCTGACACAGTGTCATAATCAACATCGAAAATGGCAGTGAAGTTTGTTGTTGCGTAGCCTAAAGTACAATATTCTTAACAATGATGGAGCCTAAATTCATACACTCCAGATCAATGATACACCATAACAAAGAAGCCATAGGGTGTCAAAATACAGACTCTTTCTGTGAAGGAATCAATGTAATGTTGATGATCCCAAACTAATACCTCGCCATGATATGAATATATTCCTCAATACACCGAGGGGTGGTATTAGACAATAGAGGAGAAAGACATCCCTTCAAACTGTCCAAGGACTTAGCAACTTATTCTCGAAAGAACTATGATGTGTCCAATCACAACTAAGGGCCTCATTAATCTCCATGACCCCACATCTGACGGTCTTGCCACGAACATCAACAACTAAGAACAACTCATAAATCACCCCTTCCTCTTCTTTCACGGTAGACGCATATAAGCCACATTAAATTCTCTCACCTAAGTAGGCACATAAGGATCTCGAGCTCGGGTGAATATTTTGAAGCCATAAAAACAGATATATCCCAAACACCCAAGTATTTATCCACTACCCCATCTGTAGAAAATCTCTTCTCTTCCAACATAGATCGCATCCCTGTAGCCTTTAAACTATTCATAGCTTGGGGTACAACTACTGGACCATCTGAGGCACCAACTTGCTCAATGGATCCTGTATGACCTTGGTGCATATTTCTGTGCACCTCATCTTGGTAGCTCAAGCCTCAACATTTAGTCTATGCACTAGATTAGAACAACCCTAAAGTTCTTCCTCAATATTCTCATCATCAATCCATGACACATTTTGGGGTTCAGAGTTAAAAGTAATTCCTTTGGCAGAAATTTCAACAACTGGCAATTATCTCCTGTCCCACGTGGTTTTGGTAGGTTTTCTCTTTTCTTTCACACTCAGACACTAAGACTTGCGTTATCTGGGTTGGGGATGGTCACTCGGCTCAAAAATTATAATCCACTTTTGTCTTCTTTGGGGTAGAGAATACTCGTGAGAGTTCCTTGGTATCACAGTAATCTTAGGGCAGGCCATTCTTGCATTACACAATGTAAACAACACATATTTGATGAAGGGTTAACAAAAACAAATAAAAAACTGAAGGTAAAACAATAATATCCTAAGGCCCACCTAATTGGCCGGGGACTCTCCAAATAGGTTCTGCGAGCTCACACGAGCTTCCGAAAGATTCAAAGATTTTTGGAGGTTTCTTAAGATATAAGGATGAGCTAACTTCAAATTCGATGAGTCACAAAATAGATTCGGCAAAATACAGGTAGCTCACTAAAAATATTTGGGACATCTACATGTTTTCACATGAAAATGGTAAGCTAGAGACTCAATCAATGATATGCTGAAATTTGGTGAACTACAAGTAACTCACCCAAATTATTTGAGGCAACCGTAGGTTTTCACACACAAACGGTGACCTAGAGGCTCAATCCTCAATACACCAAATCACTTTGGCTAGCTCGACTGAGCTTAGCGAACATGTAAATCATAGCCTTTTAGCCCAACTTTCACAATACAATATGATATTTCAGCCACAATCAAATTAAACACAATTAATCACCAAACCCAGGCTACCCAAAACATAAAATCACCTGGGGTACTCAAATTCCCCACAATTCAAATAAGAAACAACAAAATAATGATTTTCCCAGAAAAATGACATCACCCAATATATCATTAGGCCAAATTAAGTCATTTCGTCGTATTCGGGCTACTCAGACTTCATTCACACAACTAGAAAGGAAGATCCATACACATTCATCAACCAATTTTAACAAAATCAATGCCACACCCACAAAGACTAAACCCATAAATAACAATTTTAAATGAAAACAAGGGCTATGCATGAAGTTCCTGTTTAAAGCATTTATCAAGAGTAAGAATACACCAATAATCGCTTCACAATCATTATTCCAATAGTTAAAATAAAGTGGACAAAATTTTAAGCATGAAAACCAACGTTCGATTGATAAAGACGAGCCAAAAAGAGGAATTAGGAAAAGGCACAATTGAATTCAATCCAATAGACAGATTATAGTTGCAACTAGATTATGAGATTAATAGAAAATTATTAAGCAATGTTTATATGAATGTTAGGAAGAGGAAATGTTTTACAAATATGAAATGTTTACATTGAAACATTCAAAATACCCTTGGCTCTTTGATTGGCTAGCTTTTTGGCGAGGTAAGATTAACGTTGCCAACTAGTTTGACAACTCACTAAAGGAGCTGCTTCTCAACAAAGGTTCTTGGGATTACTGACAAATTTGGCACCAATTCAATAAGAAAGATCGGGCTGACAAACCCATCTCGGTAACACAGCGACCCATAATGATGACTCACAAAAAGGATATTTCCTCGCCACATTTATCTGAGATATCTGTAGTTTCTAGCTTCACAAAGGGTAAGCTGGGACGGGCTCGCTAATGGAGTTCAATGAGTCGCAGAAATAACTTCTCCTCCCTAATAATTTCTACAATGCATGCAGATTTTTAAATCAAAGAAGGCAAGACAAGACACGCTTGCCAATCTCACTTCGTGACACACCTATTCTGCCATATACTCGTGAACTTGCCTCTCACTTTGGTACTTTACTTCAACCTACACAATCAACACACATTAGTGAAAAATGACTTAAAACTTGGGTTTCCTGTGAAGAAGTGCCTTAGCTTATGTCATGATACGATGTATGCATGCTTTCAAGCAACAGACAAATACACCACTTTGATTGACACGACGCAATGACCTTTCCCAAAGTGCAATTTCAAACTTTGCCCATTTACCTTGAACTTAGAGCAATTTTCACTTTCCACCTCTATCACTTCATTTTCGAATATGTCAGTCACCTTAAATGGGCCTGACAATTCTAATTTCAATGTTCCCGAGAAAAGTCTAAAACAAGAGTTAGAAAGCAACACAAGATCACTTACCCAAAACTCCCGATATAGAATTTTTGTGTCATGCCCCCTATTCATTTTCTCCTTATAGAGTGTTAAACTCTTTCTCATAACAAGAATTCTTACAACTCATGAAGTTGACCAATGTGCCCTTTTGAAGCAAACACCCAATTTAAGTTCACGGTGTTCAAAACCCACAAAGCTTTATGTTGAAGTTCTACCGGTAAGTGACACAATTTTCCCAAGACCAACTAATATGATTAAATACCAAAGTGGGTGTTGACGGTTGTATGGTAGGCCTACACATCATCGTCAAGCTTTCTTGACCAATTGGTCATATTTGCATTCACGGTCTTTGCCAATATGCCCTTAATTTCTCTATTTGATACCTCTACTTGACTAATAGTTTGTTGTGATAACATGTGGTGACCTTTTCCTTTACCCATACTTGAAAAATAGTGATTCAAATTGACGGTTGTAACAATGGGAAACTATGTCACCAATGATAGCGCGGGGAGTGCCAAACCTCATAAAATGTACCTTTTTAGGATTTCAGTGACACCCCCTCCCCCTCATTGGTAGGCAAAGACACCTTTCTACCCACTTTTACACGTAATCAACAACCACAAGAATGTACTTGTTCTTAAATGAACTCACAAATGGTCCCATAAATTCTATCCTCGAAACATCAAATAGTTTTACCTCAAGGATTGGAGTAAAAGGAAATTCATGCCTTCGAGAAATACTTTCATGTTTGTTCAAATTGAGCATATACCTTAAAGAAAGGGTAAGCATTTTGATACAACAAAGGCCAATAATAACTACTTTGGAGAACGTTAGATATTGTCTAAACCCAACCATGATGGCCATCTACCAACGATGCATTGCAATCTTGGAACATGGCCTTCACCTCATATTCTGGAACACACCTTCGACTTATTTGATCAACATACTCTACAAACAAGTATGATTAATTCCAAAAGTAATTTTTCACATCAAAGAGAAACTTCTTCAATTGGTACCCATTCAGCCCTTCGAGAATAATCCCATATACGACATAATTCTCATAATCCACATACCATGGAGCAACACAAGAGATTTACATCATCAATTCATTCGAAAAGGACTCTTCAATATCACTTTCATCACCTGACAAAATATTAGATTCAAGGCACAAACAATGGTCCACCACCTGTGTTTTGCAGCCTTTCCGATTATTGACCTTAAAATCAAATTCTTAGAGTAGTGGCACCCGTCGTATCCGTATTGGTTTCACCTATTTCTTAGCCATTAGATACCTAATAGAAGCGTGGTCCATGTGCACGAACACCTTGGTACCTAGAAGATAAGTCCTAAACTTCTCGAATGCCTATACAACAACCAACAATTCTTACTCCATCATGGTGTAATATCTTTGAGCCCTATTCAGTGTATTACTAACATAATAAACCGGGTGAAATAATTTGTTCATCCTTTGACCAAGAACCGCACTTAGATCCAACCTGCTAGCATCACACATGAATTAAAACCGAATACTCTAGTCTGAAGCAACAATGATAGGAGCTTAAAATAACTTTTCTTTAAGACAAAAAAAAGCCTTCACACAAGCCACATCAAAATCTTACATCTATTTTGTCTGCAAAAACTTGCACAATGGAAGAGCCAGTTGAGATAAATCTTTAGAGAAATCTTTGATGAACCACCCATAGAGCCGAGTGTGTGAGATCCCATACTTTTTGCTATTCTTGAATAATTTATGTGGTGTCCTGGTTATATGAGGTGTTTCTGACTTAGTATAGTAAATTGAAGAATAAAATTTCAAATGTGTTGCAATATCAAGGAAATAAGCTAATTTTTTAGGTCAAAGGATCCCTCAAACAAATCTTTGAGTTAAACAAATGATTTGTGTAGTACCTCGCTTGTTTGAAAGGTTTAAATTAACCCATACCTCTAGGATATGTTTTGGGGTGTCTAATATGATAAGAATAACGTGTTATGAGGTATTATAATAGCACAATAGTCGTATGTTAAGTTTTGAATCCAAGAAAAATAACGAAACAAAGGTCGGCAAAAGATATCATATGTTTTTCTAATAAACTTCTCTAAACTTTTGGTCAAATGTCTCGGATGTTTTATCCCAATATATAAGAACTTAAAAGGCCATGACCTATCAAATAAAAGATTTACGAGTCTATTTTGGAGTACACAAAACCTCACATCAAACTAAAATGCTAGTAAAAAGTTATGAGTGTTTTATTGCGTGCTGTCTGGGAAAAATCCGGGTCGCGAAGCAGATCGGTTAAAAAAATATGGTGTATCATATATTAGATGTTTTAACTCATAAGAAACATTTATTTTCTGTTCCTAACCAGAAAAAAAAGCATAAAATAGGGTTCTAATGGAGTTCTTGGATGATCAAGGTCTGGTTTTAGCGTTTTCTACCATTAAAGGTTGCCCTTGTGGCTAGAAACATAATCTTTACACGTGGCAATCGTTTTTCCCTTCTATTAGTTGCATTAGGAGCTAGTTTTGGAATATACAATTTGGTAGTTATTGGTGTTTCTTCAAGGTTGACACTTCGTTTGGTAAGGTTATCATCCCGGGACTGTTTTATGATTGTTTTTACGAAGTTCTACGGATTAAAACGTTTAATCAAGTTAGGACCATATGGAAAATCTGCCAATTTAATACCAATTATAATTTATTTATAGGTTCGTACCACCTGTCTATATATAGTTTTTGTGAAGCTTAGAACACAAGAAAGAACTTTCATGAACAAAGTACGGGCATTCGGGCGTTCATTGGAAAGGTATGTTAAGTGTAACACCTTCGAATTTGGAAAAGGAAAGAAGTCCAAAGATTGGCTACTGGTTGTAGTCTATTAGACTGGTCCACGGTTCGTAGAATGTTCTACGGGTTTTAGACCCGTCTTGTAATAAATGGGAAAATTATTTTGGAAAATCAAGAATAGTAACCCATTCTACGATTGACCAGGACGGTACTTCGAATTGACTAAACACCGTAGGAAGGTCACGCAGAAATGTCCCAAACTTAGTGAAATTTTGAGTTGACTGTTGAGATTTATAGATGTGTTTAATGGACCGTATGAAGTTTTATGTTCCGTAGAAATGAGTCCAATGATTTTCCCTTTATTTTACGCCCCAAACACTCAAACGACAATTAACCAATATGGTTCGTAGGTGGACACCATAAGGCTAGCCGACACTTATTTTAAATGGCATTCTGGTCTTTTCCTACGCACCTAATTTCTATACTACTTTGTTTTGCCAATAAATAAGGCCCTGTAATTGGTTTTACCCCTAAATATACCCAGTCTCCTTCATTCCCCCAAATTCCCAAAATCCTCTCAAAGAGAAAGGAAGAAGGATATAGGGTTTCCAAATCAAGCCTCCTTTTCACCATTGATATTAGGCACTAATCCTCAAGGTATGTAGGGCTTTATCAATGGGTTTCATTCACCCATTGATCCCCAATGATTCTCGATTCTCCCTGTCAAATTTAAATTCAATTGGTTAGGTTTTCATTCAATTCCTCATGTGTTATATTTGTATGGATTTATTTGTTTGATTTTGATCATATTATGATTATTTAGAATCACTTACACGCTTTCCAATCAATTCCATATGAACCCATGCATTGATAATGATTTTTACTATGAACCATAATTTACATGAATTTATGGAGAAGCGAATGGTATTTTCATGAACTTATGCATAATTCACGAAAATGATTGTTTTATGATCTAGGTTTCTATAGTATTGGCATTAATAAAATTGTGAAAGATTTTCAAACATTAAAGGATCATGGTTTCATGAAAAGTTTTCTCACTCATGCATCATTGAAGATTTAATGAGTTACTCTGTTATTTTTATCTTGGATTAGTAACTTATTATTCTTTCCCATGGATGATGATATGTTTATGAAAATTACTATTCTGTTGAGATTAAACATACCACTGAGAGAACTTTCAGGTGGAGGATCAAATAGGAAAGTCTCTAGTAGCAATCTCTAGTTTTAAACTACGTTCCCCCATAGGATTGCCTTAAATAGCCTAGCTAGTGGATCAACATATAGTATATGACATATGATGAAGATCTACCTTGTCAAGTAGACTCTCCCTTCTCCATATGGGAGTTACATCTGTAACACCCCATATCTGAAAAAGAAAAGAAGGATCTTTGGAAAATTGCATGTGCCAGCCACTGTTCGTGGATGGGACTACTGATCGTAGGTGTGGTCTGTGGATGACCCTGCCTAATGTGGTCTAGAGGCTCAGGACCACGACCTGAACTATGGACCGTAGGCATGACCACGGTCCGTGGTTCAAGGCCCAAAATTTGACTTTCTGATGGCCAACCACGGTCCACCAGGATGGACCGTGGGTCAGACCACGACCCGTCGATTAGGGTCCATCAGTGGTCAGCTATCAGTTACTGTCAGGGGAAGTTAGGTCTTTTCCTAATTAATTAGTTCCTATACTACGTCGTTTTTCCCTTCCCTAAGACCCCTATATAAGCTTTTTCAACCCCCAAATTAACCTATTTAATTCATTCTTCCAAATTCATAAAAGTAAACCGAATCTCCTCTCCAAATATTTGTCTCTCTAGAAACTTGAAGAAGAAGAAGATTCAACCTAGGGTTTCAAGTAAAGGTCTCAATTCCTCCATTGAAGGCAAGCTTTTGTACTCAAGGTATGATAGTTTTCATCCATGGAGTTCCCAAATCCCTCTATTTCAAAAGGTAGAATTCCTCAATTGAGTCAGGGTTTTCTTCAATTAGCAGGGGTTCCTTTCATTATTGATTTAAATGATTGAATTACGATCTCTTATGCAAGAATTAATGATAATGATGATGTTATGTTGATTTCCCCATGAACCCATGCAATCCCCACATTTTCAAGTTATGAATCATATGATGTGGGATTTTGATCTTCAAGGAAGAGTTTTAAGAAATTAAGCATGGATTGCAAGCTTTATATGTATTTATGATAAAATTCGTATCTAACCCATGTTTTCTAAGAGTTTATGATTGAAAGTAGGTTTTGACCTCAAGAGGTAAAATATAGACTTATGCATTTTCTTATGAAATCTATGTAAATATTATAAGGGTGCTTTGCAAATAAAGTACCAATGATGATGTTGTTTTGTGAAAGGATATTCTCACTAACTAGCATGATGTGAAAGGTTTTCTCACATAGAAAGGATGTTTAGGTTGAAAGGCTTTCTCACGTAATTGAATCAAAGACAAGGAGATAACTTAATGAAAATAGCTTGAATTGGTTGTCCAATGGTACCTTTTCATGAGTAATGAAGTCAAGTAAGAAATGACTATTCCATGGGATTTATGCTTAGCACCAAGTGGATATTGAATATGAGATGGAAGCTCTCCTGTTAGTAGAGTCCAGGTTTCTAGAAGCAATCTCATGAGATTGAAGCTCTCCCGTTAGTACAGGTCAGGTTTCTAGTAGCAATCTCCTTATCCCATAACTATGTGCCCTCATAGGTTGATTAGCTAGTGGATCCACTTAAGCTAGAAGTTTATGGTTCTACCTTCGGCATATAGAACAACCTTTTTCGGTGTGGGAGACACCGTGGGATCATGTTATAGCTCACATGGTCTCAATGTAGGTTAAGGCTAATTCAACACAAGTAGTAATGAACTAAGGTTACTTCAAGAAGTATCACATATGAGTTCAAAGGTTCTAAAGATGAAGTTAGCTTGCATTGACCATGATTTATGACTTATGTTTTCTAACTCCTTCTTATCATGTTAAGCTTCGTCAATTGTATGTCATGAAATGAAATGTCCCTTTTAGCATGTTTTAATTGTTTTATGAATGGCTATCATACTTGGTATATTATTTTGTACTAACGCATACTCTTGCCTACATTTTTCCCAGATGTAGGTTCGTATATTCAGGGTGCTCAGTTTCGTGGCTAGTGGGTGATTTGATTGATTCCCGAGCTTTGGTGAGTCCTTATGCTTCGAGGAAGGATTTTATTGTTTTCACTTTCTTTCATGTATTTTCTCTTTTGGACATGATGTATGGGCTAAGGCCCAATTACATTATATTGTATTAGATAGCTATGATGAGACAAGTGTATTAGACTTGTGCTTAATTTTTTTTAAAAATGTTTTGGACTTGGACTATTGTTTTACTCTTATTATTCTATTCCTTAAGTTATGAGGACTAAGTGGCTTTTATGGAGTCCTTCGGGGTTCTATACACCATGTTACATCTAGGGGGTACCCCTAGGTCGTGACAAACTTGGTAATCAGTGCACAAGGTTTAGAATGGTGGTAGGATGTCTCATAAGCCACGTCTAATAGAGTTTTGTTCACAAATGTGTAGAGCGCCACATTTATAAATGAGAGGCTATAAGATGATTAGAAAATTTCATTTCTTTAATTACTCGTAAGTCATGCAAAAGAGTTTAACTCTATATAGTCTCTCTCCTAATCCTTATCCTACGTTCTTCAGGATATGGCTTCTGGAAGGGCTTATACTAGAAGAAATGTGAGGGAGAATGTGGAACAAGAAGCTCTTCCCCAAGATCCACAAGTTTCGGTAGATCCTTTGGTCGAGCAAGTGTCGAATGCGGAGTTTAGGGCGGCTTTTCAAGTATTGACTCAAGCCATAACAGTCCAAGCCAATAGGGAGGTAGTGGTTCCCGTGAACCCAAATGTGGGTACGCCGACTTCAATAGTGAGGGACTTCACAAGAATGAATCCTCCAGAGTTTCATGGTTCTAAAGTTGAGGAAAATCCTTAAGAGTTTATCGATGAGGTCTATAAGGTGGTAATGATCATGGGAGTTATGCAGGTGGAGAAGGAAGATTTGGTCACTAATCAATTGAAAGGTGGGGTTCAAATATGGTATAATAGATGGAAAGAAGGGAGAATAGAAGATGCGGGTCGTCTTGATTGGGAGAAGTTTAAGGCCACGTTTCTTGATATGTTTTTTCCCCTTGAGATGAGGGAAGCTAAGGTGCTAGAGTTCATAAACCTTTGACAAGGGAGTATGAGTGTCAGGGAATATGCTCTAAAGTGCACTCAATTGTTCATGTATGTTTAACGATGGTTGCCTATTCAAGGTCTAAGATGAGTAAGTTCTTTGGGGTGTGTCCGAAATTGTCACAAACCAGTGGGTATACCCTAGATATAACATGGCGTATAGAACCCCGAAGGACTCCATATAAGACACTTAGCTCTCATAACATAAGAAATAGAACAATAAGAGTAAAATAGTCCAAGGCCAAAACATTTTTATAAAAGCAAAGCGAAAGTCTAATACATTTGTCTCATCATAGCCATCTAATACAGTTTAATGAAATTGGGCCTAGCCCATACATCATGTTCCAAATATAAAATACATGAAAGAAACTAGACAGTAAGAGTCCGTCCTCGAAGCTTGAGGAATCACCAAAGCTCTAGAATCAATCAAATCACCCACTAGCCATGAAACTGAGCACCCTAAATATCGGACCCTACATTTGGTATAAAAGTAGCCAAGAGTATGTGTTAGTACAATATAATGTACCAAGTATGATAGCCATGCATAAAACATTTAAAATCATGCTAGAAGGGACATTTGATTTCATGACATGGAATTAACCAAACTAAACATCATATGAATGAGTTATAAAACATAAGTAATAAATCATGGTCAATGCAAGCTAACTTTATCTTTAAAACCTTAGAAATCATATGTGATACTCCTTGAGTAACCTTGGTTCATTATTACTTGTGGGTAAATAGCCTTAACCGACTTACATACGATATGAGCTATAATATGGAATCCGGTGTCTAGCCCAAACCGAAAAGGGGCGTCTTACTTACCGAAGGTAGAACCTTGAACTTCTAGCTTAAGTGGATCCACTAGATAATCGATCTATGTGGTCACATAGTTATGGGATAAGGAGATACCTACTAAAACCCCAACATCTTCTACAGGGGAGCTTCCATCTCATGAGATTGTTTGGGAAACTCGTCCTCTACTACGGAAGCGCTTCCATCTTACTATTAATATCCACTCGGTGCTAAGCATAAATTCCCAAGGAATAATCATTTCTTACTTGACTTCATTACTCATGAGAAGGTCCCCTTGGCCTACCAATTCAAGCTAGTTTCATTAAGATACCTCCTAGTCTTTGATTCAATTAGGTGAGAAAGTCTTTCAACATAAGAATCCATTCTATGCGAGAAAACGTTTCACATCATGCTAGTATGTGAATTTGTGAGAATATCCTTTCACAATACAACATCTTCATTGGTACTTTACTCTCAAAGCACCTTAAAACATTTGCATATATTTTATTAAAAAAATGCACAAGTCCATAATTTACCTCTTCAGGTCAAAACACACTTTCAATCATAAACTCTTAGAAAACATGGGTTAGATATGAATTTCATCATAAATAAATGTAAATCTTGCAATAAATGCACAATTTCATAAAATTCTTCCTTGAAGATCAAAATCCCACAACATGTGGTTCATAACTTGAAAACATATGGATTACATGGGTTCATGGGGGTAATCATCCCAAAATCATAGTACTTCATCAATTCATACATAATAGATCATAATTCAACAATTTAGAGAATCCATGATAATTAAAGAAAACCCTAACTCAATTGGGGAATTCTAATCTTTGGAATTGAGGAATTTGTGAACTCCATGGATGAAAAACTATCATACCTTGACTCAAATTTCTAGTCTTCAATCCAGAAATTTAGAATTAACCTTGACCTTAGCTTAAATCCTTTCTTCTTCTTCAAGTTTCTAGAGAGAGAAATATTTGGAGAGGAGATTTGGTATTCTTTTAGAGTCTTGAGAGAATGGGTCCTAATTTGGGAAGATTTTAGAGTAGGAGACTTGTATAGGTTTTTAGATGAAGGGTAAAATGACTTAGTTTCGAGTTAAAAGAAACCTGAAAATACACAAAGGACCTAACTTACTATTGAAAATGTTGCACGCTGAAGCTCGCCTAAGGGCACTTGGCGAATTGCAAAGTGAGCCCTTGGCTCTCCTAATTTTCCAGTAATCCATCAAAGAATGTAGACCATTTGGCGATGGGGGAGGAGCTTTTGGCGATTTGCCGACTGGAACGACGTGTCCGACCTGGCTCGCCTAAAATTATGGAATGGTGGTACATATGGACCAAGCCAAAAGGCGAGGAGGGTCCATTTGGCAGATCACCAAGTAGTCTTGGCGGATCACCAAGTTGTCTTGGAGGATTTCCTAGTAGACTACAAAGTGAGTATTTTCCCCTTTCTATGTCCGGGGTGTTACTAAAATGGTGGTAAAAGAGTGTCGAACCACAATGCACATTAATGACATGGACATATCTCTTCTCATGGTGCATGCACAACAAATTGGCGAGGAGAAACTCAAGGAAAAGTATAGAGAGGCAAAAAAGGATAAGACCGGTGATGGTAATTTACACATGCAAGGTCCAATGGAGAAGGTTGTCCAAGATTCTGTCAAAGGTTTTCTAGTCAAGGTTCCTCCAATGCTTCTCAAAATCACAACTAAGATAGAGTGTCTAACCCTAAGCCTAAAAAAGGTAATGGTATTTGATCTTCATTCCCTTGGTCTAATGGTACTAAGTGTGGAAGGAAGCACGATGGTAAGTGCCTAGCCTGCACGGATTGTTGCTTCACATGTGGTAAGAGTGATCATAAAATGAGTGATTTCTCGATGTTTCTGTCTAGGGGAAGAGAGGGCAAGCAAGCTACTACTAGTGGTGCGGGTTCCAATGCTCCTAAGCAAAACCGCTTCTATGCTCTTCAAACTAGGGGTGAACAAGAGAGTTCTCCAGATGTGGTTAACGGTTTGTTGAAAGTTTTCCAACTTGATGTTTATGCTTTACTTGATCATGATGCTACCTTGTCTTTTGGGATGCCATATGTGGCTATGAGGTTTGAGGTGTTCCCCGATGTGTTGTTAGAACCTCTTTATGTCTCTACTCCTATTGGTGATTCTATTGTTGCAAAGAGGGTCTATAGAAAGTGTCCCATTTCCTTGTCCGATAGAGTTACTGTTGTTTACTTGGTAGAGCTTGATATGTTAGACTTTGATGTTATCTTGGGTATGGATTGGTTGCACTCTTGTTACACTTCTATTAATTATAGAACTCATGTAGTCAAGTTGCAGTTCCCGAATGAGCCTATCCTAGAGTGTAAAGGGGGAAATTTCATGCCTAAGGGTCAGTTTGTTTCTTATCTTTAAGCTAGAAAGATGATTTCTAAGGGTTTCTTTTACCATCTAGTAACGGTGAGGGATGTAGATTCTGAATCTCTCGAGTCAGTCCTCGTTGTAAATAAGTTTCCAGAAGTTTTCCCAGATGACTTACCTGGTATTCCTACCGAGAGGGAAATAGACTTCGATATTGGCCTTCTCCCAGATACGCAACCTATCTCTAGTCCTCCTTATCGTATGGCTCCGGAAGAACTTAAGGAGTTGAAAGAACAGTTGAAGGATTTGTTGGATAAGGGTTTCATCTGACCGAGTATCTCCCCATGGGGTGCTCCAGTTTTTGTTTTTTAGAA
The DNA here is from genome assembly GCF_000226075.1 of Solanum tuberosum. NCBI lineage: Eukaryota > Viridiplantae > Streptophyta > Magnoliopsida > Solanales > Solanaceae > Solanum > Solanum tuberosum. The sequence goes on along the minus strand of NW_006238984.1, from coordinate 1,111,181 downwards.
AGAAGGATGGGTTTCTTCGTATGTGTATTGACTATCGTCAGTTAAAAAAGGTGACCATTAAGAACAAGTAGCCTCTCCAGAGGATAGATGATTTATCTGACCAAATTCAAGTAGCAAGTTATTTCTCTAAGATTGATCTCTGATTGGGTTATCACTAATAGAGAGTGAAAGATGATGACATTTTTAAGATGGCCTTTTGAACTCGGTATGGTAATTATGAGTATCTGTTAATGTCGTTTGGGTTGACTAATTCTCCGACGGTACTTATGGGCTTGATGAATCCGATGTTTAGACAATATATTTACATGTTTGAAATTGTATTCAGCAATAATATTTTGATCTATTCAAGAAGTTAGAATGACCATATTGATCATTTGAGGATCGTATTGCAAATCCTGAAGGACCAACAACTTTTTGCAAAGTTTAGCAAATGTGAATTTTGGTTAAGGTTCGTAGCTTTCCTTGGTCTCATTGTTTTGATTAAGGGTATTGAGGTAGATCCTAAGAAGACAGATGCGGTCAAAAGTTGGCCTAGACCTCTAACTCCTTCGGACATTAGAAGTTTCTTGGGTTTTGCCGGTTACTATAGAGATTTGTTGAGGGTTTCTGTTCAATTTCCGCCCATTTGACGGTTTTAACTCAAAAGAAGGCTAAGTTCATATTGTCCAAAGTGTGTAAGAAAAGTTTTCAAGAGTTGAAAGATAGACTTACTTCCACTCCGGTGTTGACCTTAACGGAAGGAATGTATGGTTTTGTAGTTTATTGTGATGCCTCAAGAATTGGTCTATGGTGCGTGCTTATGCAAAATGGGAAAGTTATTGCCTATTCCTCAAGGCAACTTAAAATCCATGAGAAGAATTATCCTACTCACAACCTTGAGTTAGCGGCGGTCGTATTTTCCTTAATGATTTGGAGACACAATTTGTATGGAGTTAATGTAAATATGTTTACCAACCACAAGAGTTTGCAATATGTGTTTAATCAAAATGATTTGAAATCACCAAAGAAGGTGGCTTGAGTTATTGAAAGATTATGAAATGAGTGTTCTTTATCACCCCGGTAAACCTAATATGGTAGCGGATGCTCTTAGCCGGTTATCTATTGGTATTATTGCTCATATTGAAGAAGAAAAGAAAGAGTTGGTTCGAGATGTTCATAGATTGGCTCGATTAGGTATTCAACTAGTGGACACCACCAAAGGTGGTGTTATGGTTCACAATGGTTCCGAATCGTCTTTTGTGGCAGATGTGAAAGCCAAGCAAGGTCATGATCCAATTTTGGTAGAATTGAAAGAGGCGGCACTTGAGAAATCCATTGAGGCTTTCTCCGAAGGAGGAGATGGTGTACTTAGATACCAAGGTCGTTTATATTTTCTAAATACTGATGACTTGAGGGAACAAATTTTGATGGAAGCCCATAGTTTGCGGTATTCCATTCACCCGGTAGCCCCCAAGATGTACCATGATTTACGTGAGGTCTATTGGTAGAATAGGATGAAGAAGGATATTGCAGGATTTGTGGATAAGTGTCCAAATTTACTACAAGTAAAGGTTGAACATCAAAAACCGAGAGGTTTGTCCCAAGATATTAGCATTACTACTTGGAAGTGGGAAGACTTGAATATGGACTTTATTGTTGGTTTGCCTCACACCTGGCGAAAATAAGACTCTATTTGGGTTATGGTGGATCGGATGATGAAATCGGCTTATTTCCTTCCCATCAAGGTTTCCTATTCGGTTGAGGATTATGCCAAGAGATAGAGATGGGAAGGGATCCAGGGGAAGGTACTAGTCGTTCCTCCATTGGGTCAAAGGAATAGATTTCCCTTGGAGGCACGGAGTGAATTTCCATTACCCTTAGTACCATCATCCCCAACATTTGTTGAGGCACTGTAACGACCCTAAAAATGAACTAGTGAAACTAGAGCCTCACATGTGAGTTTGGAGTTGAGAACTTGATGAAATGATGAGAAATGACCGTGACGTCCGGAAACTAGTCATTTGAACTAGTGAGTTGTAAGGGTCAACTTTAAATGGTCATATCTTTTAGCTCAAAATGAATTAGGTGGACCTTTACCTATCCAATTAAAGGTCTCTGGGTCCTCTTTCCAACGCCACCGAGTTTGCCCAATTCCGACCTTGGAGTAAAAAGTTATGTCCGAAATAGTGAAGCACTGTCCAAAAGGACGGGTTTTGACGGGTTTAGGGAAAACTTTTAAGTTTAACCTTGTGGGTCCCTAATTATTTTCCTAAGTTGAGTTCCTATTATTCTTTGTCTTTTCTAGAAATTATAAAGCCTTTTTATTTGACCAAAATTCATTCTTCAAAAATCAAAATCCCTCTTTCAAAAAGGTTCTCTCTAGAACCCCATGGAAGCTCAAGGTGAAAGATGGAGCTAGGGTTGATGGTGGCTACTGATTTCTTCTTCAATTTCATTTGGTTCTTGATGATTAAGGTATGGGGATCCTTTATCCTTGATTCCTCTTCCATTCAAGGAGCCAAGTCAAAGTATTTTCAAGTTCTCCAAAAATCATAAAGCCCTAATTTCGATTCTAGCATGGGTTCTTGCATAAGAAAGGTTTTAAATAATGATTTATATAGTTATTAATGATTATTAATGGTTTTTAGAAAGAAATCTCCATGAACCCATGTTTTCTCAAATTCTCTAAATTTTACCATAAATGGGTGTATTGATTTTGAGTAGATGATTATAAAAAATTGTGTTTAGTATGGTATGGGCTGTTCTTATATGATCTTAACTATGTTGAATTTTTGGAAATTGTTATTTAATTGTATAATGTGAAAGTAGTAGCCTTGAATGGTTATAAAATTGGGATTTTAGCCTTTATGTTGGTTATTGGACATTGTTTAGCTTAACTTGTATAGTTGAATATTGTTATTATCATTGTTATTGTATTGTAAATTGTTGGAATATGAGGATGATGAAGATAGTCATGGAAAGAAGGTAAGTTGATTAAACTTGATAAATATTGTATAATTGGCATGGAATTGAGTATTGTGGCTTATGGCCTTTGAAAAGGGTGGTAAGATGGCTTGATCTCTTAAT
>NW_006238984.1:1102424-1106151 GCF_000226075.1 Solanum tuberosum | reverse complement strand
GATTAGTCCCAAATTTTGTACTCTAAAGTATTAGATGGTTTTGAGACATCATGTATAAAGTCTAGAAAGTCTTCCGCTTGCTATATATTTTTTTATGAAATGTTTTCTTGGTAAATAAAGTTTTAAATTCCTTATGGTTTTAGTGTCTATGCGATGAATGAATGCTAAGAGGCTTGTATTAGACCTCTTCGAGGTCGAGTACACCGGTTACGACTTAGGGGGTGCTCCCGGGTCGTGACAGGCACGAAGAAATGTAGTACCCCAACCTCACCAGCTCAATTGGTACCTAAGGAATCTAGGGACATAGACCCCCATTACCTATTGTTCCTCCACCAAAGACTAGGGAGTAGGGGATCAGAGAGGCGTTCAATTGCTGAGTAGGAATCTTTCGATTCATGAGCGACAACTAGAGTTAGGAGCAGATGCACGAAAAGACCAGTCAAAAACCTTAAAGATACGAGAGTTTCTTCACCTGGACTCTCTATTATTTATAGTCTCCATTTCTACTAAGGATCCCTAGGACTTTATATACCATATATACTGAGTATTGAGGGTGATGCATGCATCTGCCACTGAGGCTATGGAGTTTGCTTCTTTTTGGCTATGTGATGTAACCATCTTATGATATGAAGCATGGGCTAGATCTAGAGGACCCAATGCTCCGTCAACAGAGTAGGGGGATTTCTTTGAGGCCTTCCTATCCCACTATATTTCACAGGAGGTTCTAGAGGTCCGTCTTAACCAGTTTATTATTATGAATAATGAGAACATGAGTGTGAGGGATTATAGCCATAAGTTTAATTCTTTCGAAAGATATGCACCAGATATTGTACGTACCACGATATCTACAGTTCATTGCCATGTAGATTTTTTGGTAGATCATCTGATAAGAGATGGCAGAGTAGCATCCCTATCGGATGATGTCGATAATTTCTACATACAAGCTTTCACTCATACTACAGAGGAACTTTCTCGAGGGATTCGTGATACCTACAAGGATTAGGAGCACAGTAAGAGGTCTCCTACAGTGGTAGTGTCTCACCATAGATGTAGGGCAATGATTTGATCAATATAGCAGTAAGAACTAGGTTAGAGCTCAGGACAACTAGAGGGCCTAATTGTTCTAATAGTTTTAGAAAATTGCTCTGATACCATTTTTCGGGGGTGCGGAACTGGTAATTGAGGAATTCATATTATTGGTAGTGTGGTAGGTGTGTGGTAGGTAGTAGTGTGGTAGGTGAGGAATTTATTTTAAAGATTTTATTATAATTTTCTTTCTTCATGGTAAAATGTAATAATACTTATTGTAATATTCTTTTGGTAGTTGTTTTAATCTGAATATTTCTTTAATATTATTTATGATATATTCTAGATATAACATATCTTGGGTTCTTTGGTACATATATAAATTTTCCTCCATTAATTGTTCTAATAGTTTTATATTTTCCATAGATTCTATCCAATATTGTAAATATTCGTAGTTCATTTTAATATGAATTTATTTCTAAATCATACCATTCTATTCTTTCGAAGTCTAAATCATGTAGGTGTATTTCATACCATTGCTGATTTAATATATCTTCATCATTAAATATTTTTTCCCATATTATCCTTCTTAATTCAATTATTTCTATATCTCTAAGTATATATAAGATTAAAGTTTCATAGTTTTTTATCATTTCATCATGCACTTATGTAGTCATGTTCTTTATCATGCAGGTTTTTATTTTCAATTATTCCTTACTATCATATCCATAATTGATTAAATTCATATTATATTATTATGAACTAGATTATCTTTATCATGTTCTCTTGTCACTACTAGCATCATACTTTAGCGGATATTTCCTTCTTATCAGCGCCTCAACTTTGTTTGCTCCCCTAAACGGCTTTCCTCGCCTATCGGTTTCAATATTAGAATGGCATAGTATAGAAGTTTTCTCCCTGTTTCCAGTGTGCTAATAAACTAGAAATCATGATTCAAATAATTCTAATACATAATAACTAACATAAATTTATTCAATCATATATATGATATTCAGAAATATATGAAATTAGTTCTGCATATTTTTTGAACAATATACCTTTGCCTCTTGCTTAGTCATGTTATCTGAAATATCTGATTGGATTTCAGATTGTTGCTTCATTTATCTAAATAATAATTTTTGTAGAGAGTTTTTTGAAAGGAGAGTTTTATATATTAGGATTTACCTGCCTTTTATGTTACATATTCCTTCCTTTATATAGAAAGGAATTAGTGCATTTCATCATGCACGTACTATACTCCACACTTACTTTACAACCAACCCTACCCAGTACTTTTACACTTGTCTTCTTAATAATACACACCACTTACCATACTTTACACTTGTCAACATTTCTTTAATAATGCACATGCATATGTTGACTAATTTACTCTACTAACTAATAATAATGTGACTACTACTGTATATTTCAAGACTTTTACATATCTACTTTTGGCTTTGTGTGGCCAAGCACATTTTTGTGTTTTCTTTTATCTTATCTACTTTACTTTTAACTATTCCAACTTTACACATGTCTACTACTATTTCTAATAAGTTAAATAACTTTATGACTTTCACATCTTTGCAATAATACGTAGATGACTTTAGCTTTCTTGATTTCTATCTTCATTATCATTCCAAGTCCACATCTGGAATTATGTTATCTTCTCCGTTGCACTTTTGAACATATATGATCAGGGTATTTATGTCCAATTAACTTGCAATATCTGGTTAATAACTCTGTAGAAATAAATCCTGCCTTTAGTGCTCTTGTCGTAGGTCGTTCTTCTGGCTTAAGTAATGTTAAAATCCATCTTTGGACTTCATTCATATTTGCTTTCCTTAGCTCCCTTGAATTGGAATAAATCATTAACTGATATCTTGCATAGTAGCTCCATATAGCGTTTCCGTTTAAATAATTATTTGCTAGTTCTTGTATAATGGTTGATATACCAATTATTCTCTTATTGGCATAAAAACTGGGTATCTCGCTTTTTGTATCTCTGTTTGCTGTTCGATATCCTCCAGTATTATCATATCTTTTGTTAGTCCTATCTTCACCACTTGTATCGGAGGTTTTATTTCTTTGTATAATATCTCTGTTGTTGCCGTATAAAATTTTACATAGAATAAATTTCCCTTAGTAACTCTCTTATATGTAATAAATGCTTTATGTAGTTCCGGTATTCCACTTAGTTCCTCTCTGTCATAAGTATATATTGTATTTAATAGCCCATAGTTGTAGTGTTCTTACTAAGTTGGCGTTAGTTTTCGGTTGTGCAATCAGTTTATTATAGCCTTGTAATTTTTGGGTTAAATAATCCTGGTTGGGTTCTTGGGTTGTAGTAGATCTGGGTTTAAGATTTAAAAATGTTTGAATTTTGTATATAGGTTCGCGTAATATGGTTATATGTCCTTTTTCATGGTGTAGGCTATCCGCGTATGTAGAAGTTTGTGGTTCTATAGTCAATATGTTTTTTGGTGTTGGCCTTGGGGTAAATGGTTTTGTGAATAACTGGTTTAAGTTTGAGTTCTTATATTTTTCACAAACTCGTTGACTTGTACCTGCAGCTGTATTTAAACAAATGTTATGGGTTTTTAGGTGTTTCCCAACGTCACCTTTTTGCTCTGGATTTTTTCTGTCTTCCGATCGACATAGCTCCGCATTTTTATAGTCATGCTGCTGACTAGCTTTAGACTTC
>NW_006238984.1:1100415-1102142 GCF_000226075.1 Solanum tuberosum | reverse complement strand
GAATATAATTCTTTCCTATTTATTTCCCATTTTATTTCTGTATTATTAAATGTTCCTGAATAATACCTGCAATGATGTTCTATCGTAGTGTCATCATACCTGTATTTTAATATTCCTCCATAACTTTTTTCACTCGCATCTGATTCTATTATATAAGTAAATTTTTTGTTTTCATCTGGAAAGTATAGTTTAGGTAAGTTTTTACATAATAGCTTTATTTTTTGTATTTGTGTTTGATCTTTTCTATCAAACTGGTATTCTACGTATTTCTTTAATTTTTGTTGTAATGGTTTTAAATTCTCTGCTAATTTTGGTATGTATTCTCTTACTTAGTTTACTAGTCCTAGGAATGATTGTAATTTCTTTTTCGTATCTAGTTGTTCATTTGAGTTAATTATTTTTTGTACTATATGTATTTGCATTTTTATTCTGTTTTTATCTATTTGTATTCCTAAGAATTCTATTTGATTTTTCATTATGTCTGCTTTCTTTTTACTTAGACTTATGCCTGAACATTCTATAATATGTATGAATTTTTCTAATAATCTTATATGTTCATCTTGTGTTTTGGAATATAGTAATATATCATCAATATATACTACACAATTTTTTAATCGTTTAAAATAGTTATCCATAAAGTGATGATATCTACCTGGTGCATTTTTAAATCCAAATGGTAATACATTACATTCATAAAATCCTTGTGGTACTGTAAATGCTGTAAGTTTTTTAGATTCTTCTTCTAACTTTAAGTGGTAAAATCCCGATTTGCAGTTAAATTTACTAAAGTAATTATATCCTTGTAGTTGTCTTATCTTTAATATTTTATTTGGTATTGGGTAATTATATGTTTTAGTTTTTGCATTTAAATTTCTATAATCAATAACCATTCAGCTTTTTCCTCTTTTTTGTTCACTATGTTTATTTACGATAAATGCCGGGCTTGTGTGCTTACTATTGCTTTCTTGTATATATCCTTTTTCTAGTAATTCATTTATATGTATCTTAAATTCTGTTAAATCATTAAAATTATACTTTAATGGTTTTTGAGTTATTATACTATTATTATCAATTAGCTCAATTTTTATTTTTGTTTTATGTTTTTCCCATCCTTGTAAAGGATCTTCACTATATAATAATTCTAACTTATCTTGGATTATTTTTACTTTATCTATAGAGAATATAATTAATTCTATCTTAGGGTCTTCTTCTTTTATATTTTCTAATTTTTGTGTAATTTTTTCACTTCCTTTTATCCATTCTGTTGTCTTTCGTTTTTTGTTATTTACTCTTTTTGCTCCTATTTTTTGTTTACACGGTGTTGTGAACCACCAGTGTGTTTTTGTTATTATATGTGGGTATAATTTTTCTAAAAATGGCATTCCTAATAACATATCTTTTGTAGTCAATTCAAAGTTATATATTTCTTCTATAGTTAATATCTTATCCACATTTGTATTTTTATATTTTTTGCCTTATATATGATCATGCTTCCTTCATTATTAAATCCTGTTACTACTATCGGTGTTTTTAATTTTTCCCATTTACCTTCTGGTAAACAATTGTATTTACATATATTAGCTTCGGCTCCCGTATCTATCATCGGCGTATAATATCTGTTGTAATATCCCTCTATTATTATCTTTGCAAGTATATATATTTTCATATTTTTATCCTACTAAAGTTCTTTTTATTATTACTCTTTTATTTTCATAATTTATTGTCAA
>NW_006238984.1:1098967-1099086 GCF_000226075.1 Solanum tuberosum | reverse complement strand
TTTTGACATTTATCCCATCCATAATTGGATTGATTTATTTATATCTGCTACACAGTCCAGATCTAAAAAATTATGTTGTCCAGTTATTGGTTTAGGCGTCCATTTTTTATTTAATCTTT
>NW_006238984.1:1090223-1098583 GCF_000226075.1 Solanum tuberosum | reverse complement strand
TTTTTCTAACATTAAATTTAGATTGTCACCTATTTTCTTATATCTTCTTCCTAGATTAGAAAATATTATCTTTATTTTTAATCCGTCATAGTTTTCATATGTTTTTTCATCTATTGCGTATTCTTCTTTATTCATTTATAAATTGTTATGTAGTGTATATTCTAAGCTTTCTATTTGTATTTGTAGATATAAAAATAGTTTTTCTCTGTGCTATTATAGATTTTTTACAAATTCCTGCAAATATATTACTATTAAGTCTATTTTGCCTATGTCTCAATTCTTGTTCTTTTACTATAATTATTTTGGTAAGTTTTGTCTATATTCTTCATTCTCGTTATTCATTGTTCTTTAAATATTGAATATATTTATATTCTATTTTAGATATATTATCTAGTAATTGATCTAATTTTTCATTATCAGTTTTTGTGATATTGAGTTGTTTATATTCCGGATATAATTTGTTTAATGTTCTTCTTATTTTTCTTAACTTTCTACTGATATGTTTCTTACTATGTTTCTCATTATCCATAACTCTGATAATGAGAAACATAGTATTAATAGATAATAGTTCCGGTATTTCACTTAGTTCCTCTCCGTCATAAGTATATACTGTATTTAATAGCCTATAGTTGTAACATGTCCTTACCAAGTTGGCGTTAGTATTTGGTTGTGCAATCAGTTTATTATAACCTTGTAATTTTTGGGTTAAATAATCCTGGTTGGGTTCTTGGGTTGTAGTAGATCTGGGTTTAAGATTTAAAAATGTTGGGATTTTGTATATATTTTTATATAGGTTCGCGTAATATGGTTATATGTCCTTTTGTCATGGTGTAGGCTATCCGCGTATGTAGAAGTTTGTGGTTCTATAATCAATATGATTTTTGGTGTTGGCCTTGGGGTAAATGGTTTTGCGAATAACTGGTTTAAGTTTGAGTTCTACTTTTTTCTATGGGTTGTATGATTCTATCATCCGCTAAGTATATTTCTATGGGTGTATCTATTCCTTCTAGATCAGTTAATGATTTATTCCAATTCAAGGGAGCTAAGGAAAGCAGATATGGATGAAGTCCAGAGATGGATTTTATCATTACTTAAGCCAGAAGAACGACCTACAACAAGCGCACTAAAGGCATGATTTATTTCTACAGATTTATTAACCAGATATTGCAAGTTAATTGGACATAAATACCCTGATCATATATGTTCAAAGTGCAACGGAGAAGATAACATAATTCCAGATGTGGACTTGGAATGATAATGAAGATAGAAATCAAGAAAGCTAAAGTCATCTACGTATTATTGCAAAGATGTGAAAGTCATAAAGTTATTAAGTATAATAAGTGCAGTAAAATGTAACCTCATATACCAAAAATTCTATGTACACAGTGTGGTAAGACACACATTGGGCTGTGTAGAGAAGGTTCAAGTGCATGTTATCATTGTAGGCAGACAAGACATGTTAATAGTTTGTGCGCGAGGATGAGAAGATGTGAGTCAGCTCATCCTTTAGGATCTACTATATCCTCTTCACCCTCAAGTCATGCCCCATGACTAGGACCACAGTCTATTTGAGTCGTGGTAGGGGAGAGGTAGAGTAGAAACATCAGGTTCTAGCGGTGGCCAGAACCATTTTGATGCACTCATAGACCTATAGGATTCAGAGGCATCCCTAGATGTTTTCATAGGTATATGGACGGTATTTTCTCAAGATGTTTATGAATTGATAGATCCTGGCTCTACATTTTTATATATAACCCATTTAGTGCTGGTAAGATTGACATGAAATCTGAGCTGTCACAATAGCAATTTGAGGTGTGTATGTCTGTTAGTGAGTCTACTTTAGCTATTCATGCCTATCGAAGTTGCATGATGTTAAATAATGATGTTCTAACCTCCGTTGATTTAGTTGAATTGATTATGCTAGATTTCCATGTCATTATTGGTATTAATTGGTTGGAAACTTGCTATGCTAATATTGATTGTAATGCAAAGATGGTTAGATTTTATTTCCTAGGTGAACCAGTCCTTGAATGGAAAAGGAATGCAACCACGCCCAAGGGTAAGTTTATTTCATACCTTAGGGCTCGAAATATGATTGCTAAAGGTTGTAAATAAAATATGGTTCATGTAAAGGATACTGATAATGAGTCAAGGATAATTCAGTCAACTATTATTGTGAATGAATTTAAGATGGTATTCCTTGAGGATCTTTTAGGAATTCCCCTAGAAAAGGAAATTGATTTCCCATAAACTTGCTTCCTGATACACAACCTATATTGATTCATCCCTATAGAATGGCACTTATAGAGCTAAGGGAATTGAAGGAATAGTTGAAGCGCATGCTAGATAAAGGCTTTATCATGCCAAATACATCCCCATGGGATGCCCAATGCACTTTGTTCGAAATAAAGATGGCTCCTTACGGATGTATATTCACTATAGACAACTAATTGAAGTTACTAGTAATAATAAATATCCTATTCCATGGATTTATGACTTGTTCGACTAGTTACAAAGTGACAAATGTTTTTCCAAGATCGGCTGGTGGTCTCATTACCATTTGTTGCAAGTTAGGGATGTTGTTATGCCAAAAATAACATTTAGGAATAGGTATGGGCATTTGAATTCCTTGTCATGTCTTTCAAGCTTACGAATGCCACAACAACTTTTATGGATCTTCTAAATTGGGTCTTCAGACCATTCTTGGATGAATTTCTGGTTGTGTTTATTGACGAAATCCTGATATATTCATGGTCGGAAGTCAAGAATGCAGACCACTTGCGAGTTGTATTGCAGACTCTCCAAGATTGTAGGTTATATGCTAAATTCTTTAAATGTGATATTTTGGCTAATTTTCTTTGTCATGTTATTATTGTAACACCCGGAACACTAGTAGGCTAAATTAGAGCTTTACGTGAGAGTTCTAGTGTATGATGTGAGGGTTAGAGTTGTAGATTTGACTTCCCATACTTAGAATGAAGGTTTAGAGGTTAAAACGACAAGATACAACTCCCCAAGGACAAACCAAGGGTCCTTGAGGAGGACCCTAAAACAGCCCCTAGAAACTGCCTAAAGCAGTCCACCTACGGATGAGACTCATGCCTAGTAGATGGACCCACTCCCCATGGGAAGGGGTCGTGCGCCAAGACCCCAAATGAGGACTTGCAAGCCAGCACACATGGAGGAGTAGCAAGCCCGGTGGACCCACCCACGGTCCGTGGGCGTGGTCTCATGGGTGAGGCAGTCTTGGCCTCTAATTTGGTTTAAGATGGGGACTTAGGGGTCATTCCATATTTAGTTAGGGGTTAAGTAGTGTCATTTTATTAGTATTTAGACTACCTATATAAAGGTATTAAAGCCTTAATTAAGTGATTTCAAATCATTATTTCAACTAACCAAAAGAAACCCAATTTCCTCCACGAAATTCTCTCTCTAGAAATTGAAGAAGAAGAAGAAGAAGAGGAAGAAGAAGAAGAAGAAGAAGAAGAAGAAGAAGAAGAAGAAGAAGAAGAAGAAGAAGAAGAAGAAGAAGAAGAAGAAGAAGAAGAGGAAGAAGAAGAAGAAGAAGAAGAAGAAGAATACAAATAAGAAGAAGAAGAACGGTCCATGGTTTATTCATTCATGGACTACTTTCATCCATGAAGGTCCCGTGTTTCCCCCAATTGTGAAGATTAATCCCCAATTCTAGTTAGGGTTCCTTCCTATATTGTGGGTATTGTTATATGATGATCCAATTAAGTGGAGAATGATTGTTTATGATGTAATTACATGTTTTTAGTATGATTATATATGTATTCTTGATTAACCTAAGATTCTAGGCTGAAATTGACATAATTTAGTTTTATGCCATGAAAGAGGAAATTGAGGGCTTAGGTGTGAACTTCTAAGGTTAGAACACATAAATATGATATTACATGTTTACTATGCTTAACCCTAGGTTAATTGATGAAATTGAAGTAATGTTGATTTGTACCCTATAGAGGGAAATTGAGGATTTAGAGATGACCTTTTAGATATGATGACATATGTAGTAATTGTTTAAGAATGAAAGTATACAAACATGAATTGAATCAGATTAAAGTATATCTGATGGATCATGACTAGTAATGAATGAGATTGAGCCTTTAGGATGAATTATGACTAGAAATGCTTAAGAATGCAGCTTGTGACTAGAATGCCTTGTGATCTAGATATGAATGATGATTGTAAGAGGTAAAGCTTTGAGAGTAAGTTTTGTAATCATAAATGTTGATCACTAGGGTTTGAGAGTAAAGCTCACAAGATGAACTAGGAATGTTAAGGCTTTGGGAGTGAAGTCTATATGATAATGGTAGACTATTAGGTAGAATTATTTTGGAAGGACCTCACCTAACTAATCTACCTCATGAATGTTTCAACTCAATAGGAATTATGCTTAGCACCGAGTGGATATGAATATGAGATGGAAGCTTTAACCATAGTTGAGTCGGACTTCCCAATAAATCTTTTACACTTGTTGAGTTTGTCACGGCCCAGGGCTACCCCCTAGATGTAACAAGGCGTACTCAACCCCGGAGGTGTCTCATACAAGCCCCTTAGCATATCATAACATAAATCAATAGAAATTATGCATAAATTTGAAACATTTTTCATAACAATCAAAGTCTTTTTATAAAAGCAAGTGGAAGTATGTAACACTATGTCTCAAACCATTCAATACAACTTGAATAACTCTTGAGACACAGCCCATACAAAAGTCGAAGACATAAAGAAAAGGTATCAAGGAAGGGTGAGCAAATCCTCGATGCTATGAGAACTTACCAAGTCTTCAACTCCTTTGCTATACTAGAACCTAGCCACGAGAATGGAACTCAAGATTGTCGGACCCTATATTTGATAAGAATGTAGGCAAAAGTATGCGTTAGTACAATAATGTATTAAATATGATGGCTAGCATAAATCATCAACATAAGCATATAAGAGGCATTAGTCAACATAAGACATATATCATAAACATATGAACCAATAATAATAGTTTTAAACATAAGAGATAACCACATATTAATAAGCATAATCTCCAACATAGACGTAGTGTAAGCATTAGTCATTATAAGTCATGAACTCATGAAATGTGATGTGAACAACACTTTCTTTCCCTTTCTTCATCATTTTCATTCAAGCTCAAAAGTCACCTCTTATTCATCTTCCATGGATCATTGGAATGCCCATTTTCTTTATTTCACAACTTTATTCCACAACTTTTTCTTTAATTTTCTTTTTCAATCTTTTCTTCTTCTTTTTTTATATGGAGGTGTTCCATTTTTCTCAAGACATGTTTAAAAGGGACTTCTTTGCATTTTCTTGATTTACCTTCTCTTTTCACCACACCCCCAACTTAGGCTTTTGTTCTAAATTGGCTATTCAAACAAGTCACAAATCATGAGGATTATGGGTAATGGATCAAGAAAGGTCAAGCTTTTATCAAGTTTCTTTCCAGAAAAGGATAAGGCTCAAGGGCTACTCAAAATAGATTCACACTCTCACAAGGTAAGCCGCAAAAGAGGTATAATTTCAAGTTGGTTCACACTCTTTAAAGTTGCCTAAGATCATCTCAAGATTTTTGCATCACTTAGTCGACCGGACCAACGGGGAAAATTCTAGGTGTCATCACACATGGTTCACGATAAGATCATCACACAAGGCATTGATACCAATGTCAAACAAGACTCCACACTTTCACTAAGTGTGCAATGTTCATTACAAGAGACTTAATTCAATACTTGGCTAGTCACAACGAGATGCAAAGAGTTCACATATTATTTATGCAACTTCAATTGGCCTCATCGTAGCCGCACATTCATGTTTGTTCGACTATGAGAACTATTCAAGTCATCGGTATTGATCAAGCAGATACTCAAATTTGCACAAGAACAACTACATTCAACACAAAGAAGAGGTGGAAAATAAAAGCATTTGTCCTCAAATGCAGATCGAAGCCAAATATCTTAAAGAACAGGCAGAAAAGAGACAGAAGGAAGTTGTGACCACTAGATCTATACATGCAAAGGCATCTTTGCCTACTCCGGCCCCTGGACCTTCAGGTATATCGTATGTCATTTCCACCCCTTTTGACTCTACAGGTCCCCTGCTGCTTCCTTACCGCCCAGACCTACAGCTGGTGTTGCCCCCTGTGAACCAATCACTGAGGCATTCTTGATCCGAATGGGACAACTTACCCAAACTGCAAATTTTTGGACTGCCAACATAGAAAGCTCCATTCCAAGCATGATTCAGGCTTTCCTCGACAATGTTGTAAGACCACTGAGCAGTACTATTGATGCTCTAGAGGCTAGGATGTTAGTGTGTGAGCACGATCAAGGAGCCACAGAGAAAGAAACAGTCGTAAATGCCACCATTGCAGAGCTGAAGAAAGATGTGCATTACCTAAAGTCCACTGATATATCCATGATCTTTGGAACAATGGAAGTTCCAGAGGTGCCCGAAATGCCTCAGACTACCGCAGGACATGGAAATGGAATGGAGCATATAACTGATCCTGAATCGGAAGCAGAAATTGACGAAGAGATATTTGAGGAAGCTACAGTGGATGACATAGCCAAGACTGAAGAAATCATGATAAATGTTGTTGTGCAAGTTTTTTTAGCAAAGTATCCTACTACGGGATCCAGTGGAGCTGGTCCTTCTGGTGGTCACTCTGGATACTGATGCCATGACAGATGGAGCAATCGCATAGCCAGGATCCCCTCTTTACCTCCCTCTCTGTTCTTAGTTATCTTTCAAATCTTTGGATATTTATTACTTGCATTTGAGGACAAATGTTTTTATTTGTGGTGGGGTGAGGCCCACCTGTGTGTCCTACTATTTACTTGTGTTTGTGTTTATATCTTGTTTGTTCTGTTTATAACTATTTTTTACACTATTTTTGTGGATGTTTGTGCTCATGGCTCTCTTTTGTTTTTAATTGCAAACAATTTTGATTTTGACCCTTCATTATGACCCATTAAAAAATTTATGAATTTTTCGCACATTGAAAAAATTTGAATTTTTGCCACCCCTCGTGAGTAGAAGGTGGCTGTTCTTTTGCAAAAAAATAAAATTGAGTCTCGTTTTTTATCATTACCGATGACTTGAATAGTGCTCTCAATTGAACAAACATTAATGTACGGCTACAATGATGCCAAATGAAGTTGCATAGACAATATGTGAACTCTTTGCATCTCGTTGTGATTAGCCATTTATCGAATTGATTCTCTTGTAATGACCGTTGCACACTAGCGAAAGTGTGTACTCTTGTTTGAGTTAAGTGTCGACGCCTTGTGTGATTATCTTGCTTTGAAACTTGCATGAATAAACCTAGAATTTTCCCTGCTAGTCTGATTGATTTAGAAAGGTGTCCTCTTGAGATGATCTTAGGCAACTTTAAAGAGTGTGAGCCAAATTTGACATATACCTCTTTTGTGGCCTACCCATGAGCGTGTGAAACTCTTTTGAACACTCTTTGAACCTTACTTTTCTTTGGAAGAACCTTGATGAACCCTAGGCCTTACTTGAACCACTACCTACAATCCTCTTGAGTTGTGGTTTAGCGAATAGCCAAGTTAGGCCAAAATCCTAAGTTGGGGGTGTGGTGAAAGGGAAAAGGAGATGTCAAGAAGTGCAAGAAAAGTCCCCCTTAAGCTATGGTATTGCATAAAAATGGAACCCCTTCAATTCAATTCAAAAAAATAATAAATGAAATTTGGAAAAAAGTACGAAGGGAATCCGGTTTCAAGCAATCCATGGAGGAGAATAAAAAAGGTGACTTAGAAGCACTAGAAACAGAAGTGATAAAGGAAAAGAAGGGAATGCCCTGCGAATGCCACAACTCACGAGGAAAAAGTCACTGAGCCTAAATGACCATGCCTTTGCACTCAGCCCCATTACAAGACTTAGAAAGACCTTTTTTATCTTGAGTAAGCCGAATGGAAAGTTGATTGGAAAATAAGGGCAAACCTATGGGTGAAAACATGCATTGTGTTCCTCTTTTTTGAGTGTGAGCGTTGCATATGATTCCTGATCTTGAATTGATTAACCTTTGTGTAAATATGGAATTATTCTTCATGTGAGGGCATTTAGATACTTTTTGTTGAGCTTGAACTTGCACAAGTAGCAAGTATTGCGAGCATGAGAATCTTGGTAATGGTGTCACAACTTGAATCTTTGAGTACACAATTGATCCTTGCATAAGTAAATTGAGACTTGTTTGGTGCACTCATGATTGAGTCTTGCGTAGAACTTTTTGAGACACCCTTTTTGAACGGCTAAACTCAAGTTTACTTGAGGACAAGCAAAAGTTTAAGTTGAGGGTGTTGATGAGTCCA
>NW_006238984.1:1059787-1090138 GCF_000226075.1 Solanum tuberosum | reverse complement strand
GTTTAATTTCTTATACCCATTTTATTTTAGTATCATTTTAGGTGTATTTTGTTATTTCTTGATGTATGTCTAAAAACCCCCATTCTTTGGGTGTGATTTAGCAAATATGTGTTGATATTGTTGTTGGGTCTTGCTTTCTGATAGGGTAGATGTATTTGAATGGTGATTTCACCTAGTGATTGCGGTTTAATTTAATGGGTTTGTAGTTGCAAATACAAAACCACACATGTGTTTTTGGCTAACCCGAGAAGGATGTCACGAAACCAAGACCACTAGACTGATGACATAATGAGTGGGTCGACATGAAGTTTCGCCCGAGAGGGCGAGCCCTAGTCCCATATCCTAACACTCAACTCGAAAGAGTGAGTGGGGTAAGGCGTAGACTGGTCTTCATGCGGCAAATGGGTGTCCGAGAGGAACCCATTTGAAACGGGGTAAGTTGCCCGAGAGGGAACTTATTTCCATCTAAAGCTTAGCCTAGTCACTATTATCTTGCAAATTTCCTATTGAAAGCATGTACCCAATGATTTTTCTCAACTTGTATTGTGGTCACACCCCAAAAACATTTCCCCATACATGATTTTCTTGTTAATTATTGCTATTTTTACTACTTGTGACAAAAACCCTAATTGATATTTGACACTTTCGTGTCACCCTCTTTAATTTACCATGTTTTTGTTCGTTAATGTCTTTAGCTACGACTAGTTAGAGCTTAATTTAATTTTCTATCAATTCTCAAAACCACTCCCTTGGGACACGATCCCAACCTTTAGTTGGATTACTATAATATCGACGATCGTAGACACTCATACCGTAGGTTAGTGTCATTGGTCACGATAAGCATCAGTCGTTGACTAGGTCGGCGACTCGCCAATAATTTCTTGGTTTTCGCTGAAAGTTACAGACTCTAAGTTAAATTTGTCCTGCGTCCAATGGCGGTCTGACTCGAGGTCTCCGACCCTCTCAGCGATGCGCCGACTGGAACTTTTTCTCGCCAATTTCCCTCTTTCCAAAAACTTTTCACGCGTTAACCTGCATAGCCAACACACCATTAGTCCAAACAAAGAAAGATAAACAAATAAGAAAACTTAGGTTGCCTCCCAAGCAGCACCTTAGTTAACATAGTGGCACGGTCCACCTTCAAATCTCATTTTTGGGGTTAACCATAGTATCACTGGGCAAAACACCCTACTGTCTCTTGTTGAGATGAGAGAATATATGACCCATTTGGATCTCTAACCGCTTGATCAAAGCTGAATGGGAGGTGACGGTCTGGCTAAGGGAAGACACATATTCTTTCATTTCTTTTAAAATCTTGTCTGACCCTTCAACATTGTTGAGTATATAGGACATAATATACTCAGACCTACCACCTTCCGAATCCTTTGGCTTTTGGCGCTCATGGGGAGGCACATACCTATCTTTTTACCTACCTTCCAATTTGGATTACGGTCCGTCCATTCACGATCTCGATCCTTCCAAACTTTATCCCTAGCCAAACCATGGTTACCACCCTGCCTCAGGTAGTTTGAACGATATCCACCACTTTGGTTGGCTAGGAAATTTACTTTTTCATTATACAGGGCTTCAAACTTGGACTCCTCCGGATTAGCAGACCTGACACCCACGGTATTGAAACTACGAGCACCAACTCCCATGAAATTTTTAGAAAAAAGAACAAGTTATGTCATGATATTGGCCATGTTTTGGTCCCTCTCTTGGTCCTTCACCATCTATTTCATGGTCAGCTTGAATGTGAGAGGGGAGACTTGGTCTTCACGGGTATACCACGCCCTATTTATAGTAGTAATGCCATCCAAGAGCTGAGCCACTATAACATAAGATTGTTGCTTCAAACCTCCCGGAGAAAGTTGGTCAGCAACACCCTTATTTACTGAGTCAAGACTCCGGTAAAAATATTGTAACAACACGTTATCAGGCAAGCCATGGGTTGGGCATTGAGGCACCAACTTCTTGAATCGCAGCCAAGTCTTGTGTATTGGCTCATCCTCTAGAAGCTTAAAGCTCTGAATGCCATCCCGAAGAGTCATCATCTTCAAAGGAGGGAAAATCGCACTTGAAATGCAGTAACCGACTCCTCCCACGAACTGATTGATGGACGTGGCAATTCAGCCAGCCACTTGCACGCCTCTCCCGTCAACGAGAACGGGAATAACCTCAACCGGACCGACTCTTGGGAGATGTTCTTGAAATTGAACGGTCTGCATACATCCACGAAGTTTCTAATATGCTCATGAGGATCCTCATGAGCCAAACCACTAAAAAGCCCCTTTAGTTGCAAGAGTTGCAACATAGTACTCGTGATGTGAAATACCGCATTCCCTTCAGTCGGAGGCAAGCGAATGGCACCAATACCACCCATGGGATGGGGGTCTTTAGCATGAGGCTCGTTGACATCATTGAGGTGCACGATGTCGTCTTGATGGCCTACTTGGCTGCCATTTCTCTTGTTTACGCTCATACTTCCTGTTTTCAACACAAACAAGCAAAACAAAACTAAAAATTAAGTAAGTGTCACTATACTTAACAAGAGGAAAATTCAACTTAACTAGAAATTCTCAATTAACACCACTCCTTGGCAACGGCGATATTTTGACTACATGTATCAGGACACTACTTCCAGTTCAAGTGTCAACGATCACGAGTAGTAATATAACCAGACCAAGGGCTGGGATCAGTTCCACATGGAGTGGTTTTGAGAATTGATAGCCAAGTATGAATCAGTTCAAGTTACTCATAGCTACAACACATTTACGAATAAAAAACATATCGAATTAAAAGGGTGACACAAGTGTCAATTATCAAGGGGGTGGGGGTTATAGTCTATTTAACAACTAAAAACAACAAATATATTGAAATACAAATAAAAAGATGGGATTCTTGGGATGTGATAAGAGTATGGGCTAAAATAATCAACCAGGTAAATTCTTTTGATAGTTAATCGATGTAAATTTGTAACTAATCTAGACTTTAGTGGGGGTAAATTTTCTCTCAAATAATTTACCCCGAATCAAATCAGTTTCTCTCGAACACCGATAAGCAGCCTTTTAGCACATCCTTCGCCTTAGTCCATTCACTCTCTCAAGCTGAATGTATGGGAGAGGGTTTAGGATTCACTCTCTCGAGCTGAACCCGCGACAACCCAATAACCATTGACAATCGATTCAGTAGTTTTGGTTTTAAAACCTCTCTCTCGAGCAAGTCCAAAACACGGAAATAGAATTGAATTTGCAACTACAATCCCATAAAATTCAAACACATCCACTGAACCAAATCACATCTAAACAGAAAATTAACCATCAATTAGCAATACCCAGCAGTAAATTTAACCCATATTCATATATTCACACCCTAAGAATTGGGATTTTACCTAGACATAGTAAGGAGATAGAAATCGATATCGAAAAATGTGTCCATTAAGCGGGTATGATAGAAAATGTCTTTACACATGTCAAAGAAGATTCTTCGATACCCAGTTCCAATTTATTGGAATTGGAAAACTTCAAATCCTCAAAGTTCAAGAACAATGTCTTCCAAAAACTATAAGTTCTAAAATCTCAAATCAAAATGATTCCTTACAAAATCTAATACTATGCTAAAAATTTAAACATGTATTTACAATTGTCAAAAAGTGTGCTCCGAAGGTCCATTCGGTGATCCGCCATTTGGTCTGGTTCATCGACTTTCTGCTTTGGCCTTCAACTAATTTGAGGTTCTATAACTTTGGGCGATAAGGCACTGCTTCGCGGAACTGTTCCACGACTCTCCGACTGCTCCTTTCTATCGCCGACTTGATATTTTCTTCAGAGCTTGGCACACTGGAACATTAGGTGATTTCATAGCCATTCGACGACTCGCCTAATGGTTTAGGCAATCCTCAAACCATCTTTTCTTCGTCTTCTCAGCTGCCTTGTTCGTTTTTGCCCAATAGTGTACATGCTTGGACTCTAACTCCAAATACCTGAAACTCAAAGCTTTTCATCAGTTATTGAGGCAAAATATGCATTTGAGGACACTAATTCTATCAAAATAAAGCCCTAAATGAGTACAAATCGTGGACTCATCATCTAGCGTTGGTAAGTGTAAGGAATGATAGCGGGTCAAAATATTGAAAGGGAAGCCAAACTTCCATATTTTTTTGTGACTATCTTGCGAAGTTGTGCTACCATTTTGGAACCATTTGAGCCTAAACCAATTATCTACAACCATATTTACATCTCTTCAACAAATTGCCCCTAACTTCTCACCTAAAATCAATTTTGAAACATTGGTTTGTTTGAATAGCCACCTTTTGCCAAAAGCCAAAGTTGGTGGAGTGGAAAGGAAGGAGGAGGAAGAACCAAGTAAAAACAAAGAAATATGAAAAGTGACTCAACTTTGAAATGTGTTACGAAAAGAAGGAGAACCTTCTTATAAAAAAAAAGATAGATTGTGATGAACAACATCTGAAAAATTTAAATGAAAAATAGTGTTTTGTGAAATAAAATGAGGTTTCAAATAAAATGATTAACAACTCAAATTTTTAGTTATCAAATTAAAAAGAATGAAAGAACTTGAGAAGAGGTGAAGATGATTGCAACAATGCTTTGAAAAGGCAAAGTCACAGAGCCAAATTGACCATACCTTAATCATCAACCCCATTAAAAAGCCTAAAATGCCCTTGATATCTTGCATGAACTAGGTTACATGATGATTGATTAATAAAGGCAAACCTATGGGATGAAGCCAGCATGTATTTTTCTTTTGGGCGAGTAGGAGTTGTATTAATTCCTAACTTCTTTATTCATTTTCTTTGTGACAGAATGGAATCATTCTTAATGTGAGGGTACTTGAATACATTTGTTGGAACATTGTATTGCATTATAAAAGAGGCTATAGTGAGCTTGAACTTGGTTTGATACCGGCTAGTCATCATATGAAACTTTTTTATATTGATTTAGTGTAGCGTGTTATTAAGAGTATTCTTCTAATGACACTTGCATGGTAGATCTCATTGAAACTATTGTAGACACCCTTATTGAACTAATTAAGTTCTTGATTTACTTGAGGACAATCAAAACTTTAAGTTGAGGGTTTTGATGAGTAATAGATTTACACTCATTTGAGGCATATTTTGTAAAAGAATTAGTGTCCTCAATGCCTAATTATTTCCTATTTTAATGATATTTTGTTGATTTGCGGCTAGAAAGGATAAGGGGCAAGGCAAGGATGAATGTTTGAAAGAATGGTCAAAAATATGAAAAAAAGTGTAATCTCCACAGTGTTGATCGCCTAACAATAAGGGTGAATTTCCCAATGGGCATGTCCTCTCCCAAAAGTGACAGTGCTCAACACTTGAATTAATTGAGGGAGGTTGGAAAATTCAAAGAGGAATGTCGACTCACTAAATGCACAGAGCGAACAAGATGACTATCGCTGAAGGTGACAGAACTTGGAGAAAAATTGAGGGTTTATAAGCGAACAAAAGTTGTACTACGTGATCTCCCAAATGTGAAAGGAAGAGTTGAACGATCTCATTGACTGAGGTTCAAACACCTCTAGCCTAAAGCAAGAGAAAGGCGGGCTATGGATCAAATGATAATCCACAAAACTGCTTTGCGAGCACGACTAACATTGTCAAAATGGTCGCGCAGTGAAATTTTGGCCAAAAATTGGGAAACTATAAATAGCCCAACGGAAGAGAAAGAAGGGTTTTGAATCTTGCAAAAAAACTAGTCTAAACGCTTTTTCTCTAGAGTTTTAAATAGAGAAACAATTTACTATTTTAAGAACACTTTTAGTTTTGGGATTTTCAACTTTCCTCTTGGAATCGACAATTTGAAGTTTAATTCAAAGTGGGCATTAATTATAATTTCTGAAATTCATATTACCCATGGTTACTTTCATGAAAGGTATAATTTCTTTACACTTCGTGATGGGTGGCTAAAACCTCAATGTCTAGGACAGCAATTATGGGGTTGGGTGTTGCTTTAATGTAGTGGGTATTGTGTTATGCTCTATTTGCTTGCTATTCATACATTGATTTTGGATACTTAGCATGGGATTAATTTATGGTTTAAGGTTGCAAACTTAAATCCTACTTATGATCTTCGATTGACGTTCGAAAGAGATTAATTGGAGTGTGTAATTAGTTCGATACTTGAAATTTATGTTTGATGTATGTAATTTGCTTGGAAAAGAGATTATGCATCACATATTTTTTTGCTTATTTCTGCATCAAAATAGAGAATAGTGTAAGGTATTGAGTTTGTATAGTTATTCTCATAGATAAGACCGAAAGGAGATTCTATGAACCAATGATATGAGATCAAAATAAGATTAGTGTCATTGAAGATGACCCAGCCTATCCAGAAGTGTTTATCACTATAGAGCAATACAGTTACCCCTAGTGGCATCAATTTCCAGTCCCCGCACCCCTAGCTTACTTGATACTCATTTGAATTTCTGAAATCTTAGTTAAAGTTCTATTATTTATAACACATCCCTTTTCGTAAATTTGGTGAAATCATTCACCCAAATGTTCTTATTTCTTCAAATTAATTGATTTACATTCCAAATTTCTTGATAGAATTATCTGCGCTATATCACTCTCTATGGGATATGACCCTGACTCTTAGTTAGGTAGTTTTATTGACTAAGACCCCTTACAATTTGGAATTGTTTTAGAGAGTAGTTTGAGCGTTCTAAATGGTGAGATGACAAAATTGGGAAAATGCTTTGGGAAGACGAGGAGGAAACGAGGAAGAAATACCCCCAACTTTTTACGACTTAAGGTGAGTCACATTTCAATAGTTGACAATTATTTCTTCACAAAAACAGAATTTGATTTTAAGTGACTTGAAAGTGAAATATATGTCTTGTTACGAGATGGCTAAATGATCAATAGTAGTTGGGATTTTCAAAATTTGACTTTAGGTTTGCGAGTGTTATAAATATAGACACGTAAATAAAGTATTAACGGTCAATAAATTCCAAAGGATTATCTTGATTCATTCGTAGGTGAATGTTCTTAGAAGGGAGAATATGAGATCCCATACTTTTTTTCAATTCTTTCAAAATATATGTGGCATAGAGTGGCGTGGTTATATGAGGTGTATATGACTTGGTATAGTACATTGGAGAATATGATTGAAAATGGGTGGCAATATCAAGGAATAAACTAACGTTTTAGTTCAAAGAAATCCCTCAAAGAAAGGTTTGGGGTTAAATAAATGGTTCGTGAAGAACATTACCCGTTTGAAAGGTTTATATTAACCCATACCTCCCAGAATATCAATGAGTATCTAATATTATAATAACAATGTTTTAAGATGTATTATAATACCACAATGGTCGTATTTAAAGTTTATGAAGTTAAGAAAATTAGTGAAACAAAGGTTGGCAAAAGTTGTCGTACTTTTCTCTAATAAAATTTTCTGAACTTCAGGTCAAATATCTTGGATGATTTCTCCCAATATATAAGAAGTTAAAAGTCCCATGGCCTATCAAATGGATTTTTTACCCGTCTTGGTTGCAATGCAAAAAAAGTCACATCAAACCTACTTCGAAGTAAAAAATTATGAGTATTTTACTGCGGTCTATCTCGGCGAAATCTGGGTTGTGAACTGGGTCGGGTGAAAAAATATGGTATGTCGGCTATTCAGTATTTTAACCTATAAAAATCTTTATTTTCAATTCTTAACCAGAAAGAAAGCTTTAGAAAGGGTTCTAATGGATTTCTTGGATGATCAAGGTTTGGTTTTAGTGATTTCTACCATTAAAGGTTGCCCTCTTTCTTAGAAACGTAATCTCTACATGTGACAATCATTTTCCCCTTCTATTAGCTACGTTTCGAGCTAGTTTTGGAAGATATAACTTGGTAGTTGTTGGTGTTTCTTCAAGATGTACACTTGATTTTCTAAGTTAATCATCTCAGGACTCTTTTATTATTGTTTTGACGAAGTTCTACGGATATTTCGTCAAGTAAGGACCATATGGAAAATCTATCAATTTAAGATCAATTTTAAAAATGTTATAGGTGGGTACGAGTTGTGTATATATAGTGTTTTCAAATCTTAGAATGTAAGGAATAACTTTCATGAAGAAACTATGGGCATTCATGTGTTCATTGGAAATGTATGTTAGGCCTAAGTTGTGTCCTTCCTTTTAGCACGCCTCCTACAAATTACTAAAATTCTAAATACGATATTTTACTATTATATTTCTAGAAAGACCTTCTGTGAAAGGCATTTGGATTGAAACTAAATTATTTTCTTGATTCTATTATGTTGATATTCCACTTATTCGGATAAAAAGGGTATTCGACATCTACATATCATTTTATTGGCTTCCTTGACCATATATCCATATGTATGAATTCTTATTCTTCTTTGGGTGGTGTGACTTGAAAATATTATGGGATACATTTAGTATTTGCAACTAGTCCTCTTCCGCCGCTAAAGTGTATTTTGAAATATCTTTTAAGTACCACACAATTTTCACAACTCTCAAATATAACTTATATGTTTAAACTATTAAACCACTTGCTTTTTAACATACTTTATTTTATAAATTATCTAGAAACCAATTATAGGAACTAAGTGAAGCACCTTAAACATTTTATTAACATCATCAGGTTTAAGTTATCTTTCTAAAACTCGAGTTAAGCTTTCAAACTTATTCGGAAAAACATATGAGGTTCCATGAGACATTTACATGTTATATGAAAGTGATTACGGGATTATGAGAATAACAGTAGAAACGGGAAAAGATTGGCAATATGATTACGGTAAAATATATGCATTACGAATCCTGACACGACATGTTATACATTCTACTCCTGAGCTACAATCTAAAGGTATGTGTCCTATTGCCTATATTTATAAGATTGAGACACGGATGGCCAGAAGTTGGCAAATATGATGTCGGTTATCTACCAAGAGGCACCACCACTACTAGCATTTTTTTATATGTCATGCCTTTGCATATATATATACGATTACACAACATACCATGCATATTTGAATAGTAGGAGGTCAAATGTCAGTTATGGAGATTATTTGAGTTTAAGTTTCAAGTTGTATCTCTATTACCCTTTTAACATAAGTTACTAATGATTCTACTTTCTTCCTTACATAACAGTACATTTTTAATGTTACTGACGTCCTGGGGATGCTATGTCATGACCCAGGGGTACCTCCTAGATGTAACATGGCATATAAAACCCTGAAGGACTCGATAAAACCTACTTAGTCCTCATAACATAAGAAATAGAATAAAAAGAGTAAAACAATAGTCCAAGTCCAAAATATTTTATAAACAAAAAGCGGAAGTCATTGACAACGGGAACCGACTCTAGAGAAGGGGTTTCAAAATCTACTTCCCTCACCCTTACTAGATTATAAAAGCAACACTAACACCCTGTATATGAAAAGAGGGAAAATGATCATTTTTTGGAAAATTGTAGGTGCCAGCAACAAGAGCCACCTACGGCCCGTTGATGGGACCACTGACCGTAGATGTGGTCCGTGCATGGCCCTGCCTAATGTGGCCTAGAAGCTCAGGACCACAACCTGTACTACGGACTGTAGGCCAGACCACGATCCATGGTTTGGGGGCAAAAATGTGACTTTCTGATGGCCAACCACGGTCCACCAGGATAGACCATGGGTAAGACCACGTCCCGTCGACCAGGGTCTGTCGGTGGCCAGTTGTCGCTTAATGTTAGAGAAAGTTGGGTCTTTTCCTAATTAATTAGTTCATATACTATGTCGTTTTACCCGTCCTAATTAACCCATTTACTTCATTCTTCAAAATATATAAAAGTAAACCAAATCTCCTCTTCAAATATTTCTCTCTAGAAACTTTAATAAGAAGAAGATTTAACCTAGGGTTTCAAGTCAACGTCTCAATTCCTCCATTGAAGGCTAGCTTTTGGATTCAAGGTATGATAGTTTTCATCCATGGATTCCTTCCATCCATGTAGTTCCCAAATTCTTCTATTTCAAAAGGTAGAATTCCCCAATTAAGTTAGGGTTTTCTTCAATTAGCATGAGTTCCTGTCATTATTGATTTAAATATTCGAAATACGATCTCTTATGCATGAATTAACGATACATGATGATTTTATGATGATTTCCCCATGAACCTATGTAATCCCTATGTTTTAATGTTATGAATCATATGATGTGGAATTTTGATCTACAAGGAAGAGTTCTATGAAATTAAGAATGTATTACAAGCTTCACATGTATTTATGATGAAATCCATATCTACCCCAAGTTTTCTAAGAGTTTATGATTGACTATGGGTTTTGACCTTTAGGAGGTTATGCATTTTCTTATGAAATCTATGCAAATATTTTAAGGATGCTTTGAGAGTAGAGTACCAATGATTAAGTTTTGTTGTGAAAGGTTTTCTCACATAGAAAGGATTCTTAGGTTGAAAGGCTTTCCCACCTAATTGAATAAAAGACAAGGAGCTATCTTAGTGAAAATAGCTTGAATTGGTTTTCCAAGGGCACTTTTTCATGAATAATGAAGTCAAGTAAGAAATGACTATTCCGTGGGATTGATGCTTAGCACCGAGTGGATATTGAATATAAGATGGAAACTCTCTCGTTAGTAGATATCGGGTTTCTAGAAGCAATCTCATGAGATGGAAGCTCTCCCGTTAGTAGAGGTCGGGTGTCTAGTAGCAAATTTTTTAACCCATAACGATGTGCCTCCTTAGGTTGATTAGCTAGTCAATCCACATAAGCTAGAAGTTCATGGTTCTACATTCGGCAAGTAGAACAACCTTTTTAGGTGTGGGAGACTCCAGGGGATCATGTTATAGCTCCCATGAACTCAATGTTGTTTAAGGCTAATTCCCCACAAGTAATAATGTAAGGTTACTTCATGAATCGCATATGAGGTCAAAGGTTTTAAAGATGAAGTTAGCTTACATTGACCATGATTTATGACTTACGTTTTCAAACTCTTTCGTACCATGTTTAACCTGGTCAATTGCATGTCACGAAATGAAATGTCCATTTTAGCATGCTTTAAATGTTTTATGCATGACTATCATACTTGGTACATTGTTTTGTACTAACACATACTGTTGCCTACAATTTCCCTAAATATAGGGTCCGATATTCATGGTGATCAGTTTCGTGGCTAGTGGGTGACTTGATTGATTCTCGAGGTTTGGTGAGTCCTCATGCTTCGAGGATGCACTTTATTGTTTTTACTTTCTTCCATGTATTTTCTCTTTTGGACATGATGTATGGGCTAGGCCCAATTTCATTCTATTCTGTTATATGCCTATGTTGAGACAAGTGTATTAGACTTCCACTTTGTTTTTTGAAATTGTTTTGGAGTTGGACTATTGTTTTAATCTTATTGTTCTATTTCTTATGTTATGAGGACCAAGTTGCTTGTATAGAGTCCTTCGGGGTTCTATAGGCCATGTCATATATAGGGGGTAACCATGGGTCGTGACAAACTTGGTAATCAGAGAACAAGGTTTAGAATGGTCCTAGGATGTCTCATAAGCCACGTCTAGTGGAGTCTTGTTCACAAGTGTGAAGCGCGCCACATTTCTGAATGAGACGCTACAAGATGATTAGTAAACTCCACTTCTTTCATCACTCTTAAGTCGTGGGGATAGAGTTTAACTCTATAAAGTCTTCCATTTTTGAGAAATTGGAAGTGAGTCTTTGAGATTCCTCAATTTGGACCTTTGTATAGAGGAAATTAATGTTACCCAGTTGATGGAAACACAATATGGTAATGATTTTTATCTTTTTATGATGTCTAGCTAAAACTCCAATTCTTGGGGTGTGATTATGGGCTGATTTAACTTGTGGGTATTGCTAATTGTTAGTTTAAATGTTGTTTAGAAGTGATTTCAATCAGTAATTGTGGTTCAATTTTAAGAATTCTAGTTGCAAATGTAGTTCTACCTTCATGTTTTTGGCTTGCTCGAGAGAGAGGTTTTAAAACAAAGATTACTGAATTGATGATATGTAGGTATTGGGTTGTCATGGGTTCAACCCGAGAGAGTGAATCCTAAACACTTTTCCACACATTCAGCTTGAGAGAGTGAATGGACTAAAGCGTAGGTTGTTCTTATTTGCATGCTTGTTGGTGTTCGAGAAAAACAAACTTGATTCAGGGTAAATTGTTCGAGAGAAGGTTTATCCCCTCTAAACTCTAGATTATTCACTAATTTATAGCTATTTACTAACAGTTGCAATTACCCACTTGTCTACATTAGCCTATAATCCAATCACATCCCAAGAACCCGTCTCATTATTGTCATCTTCGTAATATTTGATGTTGTTGTAGCTGATGGTTAAAACCAAAACCCCCTTATTTGAAATTCGTGTCACCCCTTAATTTGAATTATGTTTTTATTCGTAAATGTCTATTCCTATGATTGACTTGAACATATTCATACTTTACTATTGAATCTTAAACACGTACCACTCTCTGTGGGATTCGACCACAACTCATTTAGTTGGGTTATTATACTGACTAATGATCGTTGACGCTTAGAACTAGATTAAGTGTCCTTGAAACGTTAATCAAAATGGCGCCGATGTTGGGGAGTTGTGTTGGTTAAGATTCTTTAGTTAAGTTGAATTTTATTCTTCTTAGTTATGGTTGAATCTACATACTTTAAGTTTTGGTTTGTGTGTTGCTTGTTGAGTAGAGAAATTGAGCCTATCTTGTAGCAACTGTAACCCAATGTATCACCCTCCTTCAAGATTGATGATATTTAGGGATGACAACCTAACTTTTAAGCAATTGGAGGGTGAGACCATTTATGAGTTTTGGCACAGATATAAGGCCCTATTGCAGCAGTGCCCAACTCATGGAATTCCAAATAAGATGCTTCTGGGATGCTTCTACAGTGGTCTTCGTCCCTAAAATAGAAATGTGGCTGACCAACTCTCTTCAGGTTGTCTGGCTCGACAACCCTATGAAACAGCAGCGGAACTCCTTGATTGTGTGGCCAAGACCAACAAAGAGACATAGAAGGACCGAGACTTGGCCACATTGTTGGGTCAGCTGGATCTCTTGGCCAAAAAGGTCAAGAAACTGGAAGTAATGTACCAAAGAAAAGATAGGTACATTCTCCCTCACGAGCGTCGAAGAACAAAGGAGCATGAGGGTGGGTAGATAGAAGAGGTACGCTTACTCATTCATTGCAAAGTCGAAGAACACGACAAAGTGTTGAGAGAGATAAGAGAAAATATCTCGATGCTAAATTAAATGACAACCTCTCACTCCATGTTTATTCAGCTATTGCAGTCCCAAATGGGTCAAGTGTTGTCTTGTCTCTACCCATATCAGGAAAGAGGGTTGCCCAGTGACAATGAGGCGAACCAAAGAATGAAACCTAAGTAGGGAATTGTGTTGTGCCACTACGTTAACTTAGGCGCTTCTTGGGAAGCAACCAAAGTTTTACTGCTTTCGTTTTGTTTTGGAAATAATCGTTTGTCGATTTTGCAGGTTGAAGTGTAAGATGTGTTTGAAAAGTGCAGATTTGGCGAGCTAAATGTCAAGTCGGTGACTCGCCGAAGAGGTCGGCGATCTCGACTTTGACCACCGTTACACTCAATAAACCCTAAGGGTTGAGTTTGTAAAACTCGGGGAGCCCAGGAACAAATCGGCATGTCGTCGAACAAGTCGGCGATAATGACTTTGTCCGCCATTTGGACCCCCAGATTAAATGGAGGTCCTATAAAACTTGCTAAGGTAAGTACCCACTCGGCGTGTTGCCGAGTGGGTCGGAGAGCAAGACTATTGTCGCCGGATGGGAGAGAACTGGACGGTTTTAAAGGCCAATAGTTCAAAACTTCAAAATCTTTCACATTCCCTCACTTTTCAAATTTCCAAACACACACCTGAAATATTTTTCCCGTATTTTTGTTTTTTTATCGTGTATTTGTCATCAATTGTGTGTTTGGAGTTGGATATCGTTGCCCCTAGCTTTACAACTTTTTTATTTGGCATTAAATGTTGGTTTTCCGAACATCGAACTTGTATTTAGTAATTTTAACTCATTTGCAATTGTTCTTATCATAGTGATGTATGTTGGGCCTCTCTGTTCGTAATTGTATGCTTGACTGGCTGTTTTAATTCGAATATTTTTCCTATATTGTTGATTTCCCGATATTTTGTGCCTTAAAATTGTTTACAATTTTTGGGTTGTGCTAAAATGTGGTTGGCACTAGTCGGGTGAAGTCTAAGTAACCCACATTTATGCCAAATGACCTAATTTGCCCAATGATGGAGTGGTTAACGTCATTCTTAAGGGCAAAAGTCGTCAAATGGCCAAAATTTTCCAAACCGGGAAAAGTTTGAGTATCCCAGGGGCAAGGCTATAATGGATCTAAGCCAAATTGAAGGAGTGCATGTTTGGATTTTTTTTTCGGGGGTTGCGGGGTTGACTTTTTGAAGTTTGTTGAAAGTAGGGATGTTTGTTCATTTGGCGAGCTGGGTTGAGCTCGCTGAACCACTCGGTAGTACGCCGAATCCCCCTTGCTCGCCTTTAATTTTATGTTTAATCTAGTTTGGGGTCTGTGAATTTCAGTGAGAAGCCTGAGTTTGCCGAGTGCATTCGACTACTAGCTGAAATTCTTTCTTGATCGCCCTTTCTGCGCCCCTAACCCCTAAAATGCATGGTAACTTTCGGCGGACTAGTCCTTGCTCACCGAATGCTGTCGGTGATACGCCGACAGGCCCTTCCCATTACCAACATGCCAGTTTTTCTGAAAAATTATGAGTCAATCCTTTCGGCGAGCCTGATCTTACTCACCAAAGTGATTCGAAGACTCACCAACCGGTACGCGAGTCTCTCTGCAACAGTTTTCCTACATATTTGCCTGAACTATTTCTAACTTTATTCGATGTTTTTGTAGATATGACTAGAACCAACCTTGACATGCCGCCTCGTAAAAGAATACAAGGTGTGGTGATAAATGAAACGGGAGCCAATCCTCCAAAAAAGGGAAGAACAGAACCTCTTAAGGGAGGCAAGGGAAAAGGCAAGAGGCCAGCATCTGAGGTTCCGAAGCACAACTTTGGTAGCGAGGGAAAATCATTTAACTCGCGAGCAATATTATCTGAGCCGGATGATGATCAGCCATTACAGTCCCTGAGAACGCAAATTCATGCTAGATCTCGTCTTGACTCAATTAGAGCCTTAGCAGCCTTCTCTCCAATAGATACAATGCCAACTCTGGCACCTCATGTGGCTCTAGTGCCGCTAGTGGTTCCTCCTCCCTGACTACTTAACAGATTGAAAGCCGAAGGGTTGCGGACTATTCTGGAAGAGAAGATACTTTCTTCAGAGGGCCTTGAGGGCAGATACTCCACAGTGAGGGACACCTTCCAATTTCACCGGTTCGAGCAGTTCACCAGGACCTGAGGGCCCTACATTCCTATATGGGTCAGGGAGTTTTATATAGCATACGGAGAGCTGGTGCCCAAGGGGAAGAAGAAGAACAGTGCCTTCAGACCGGTGAAGTCGGTCATGATCCGAGGGAAGAAACTTGGGTACAATAGTGAATACATTAACACTGTACTTGACAGGGCCCTAGGTGCGACAATGGCATTTGAGGGTTTGCCTACTAATCATCCCTTGGGTGACTTAAAGGGCTGGCTTGCACCATTGATTTCCCATACCACACCGAGGTGGATTGAGGCAGGGGTCCCCATCGAGAAGAAGGACCTGAATATTACAGCTCGGTTGTGGTTTGGCTCTATACACAGCATAATAATGCCGTCCCAGAATGAGTCTATCATCCGCCACCCTAAGGCGGCCTGCCTTGGGTCGATTATATCCGGGAGGAGCATTAACTTAGGACTCCTTATTGAGTAGGAGATGGCCATGAGGGCCAAGCAGAGCCAGACCTCCATACCATTCTCGGTGCGGATTTCAGAGTTGTGCTGGAGTTCATCGTGTCGAGATGAGAGATTTCTAGATCATCCCTACATCTTCCACTGATATCCGGCGTAGAGAGGTCAAGTACACTCAAGAGGAGGCCGACAGGAGGAGCGAAGCTCCGGTGGATACATCTGTTGAGGTGGACATTGACTCTATAATAGCAGAGGCATCAATGCCTACTCTGGCCTCCGAGCCTTCAAGTACATCTGCTCCCACTTCTTCCTCCCAATCTCTTGGTAGTTCTACCTCCTCCCAGCCCACCAGGATTACTCAGGCTATAATCCTGAAGATGGGGCACCAGGCTCATTCGGCTGATGTGAGAGCTACCCGACTGGAGGCATCAGTCCCATGGATGATT
This sequence comes from Solanum tuberosum, assembly GCF_000226075.1. Taxonomy (NCBI): domain Eukaryota; kingdom Viridiplantae; phylum Streptophyta; class Magnoliopsida; order Solanales; family Solanaceae; genus Solanum; species Solanum tuberosum. The sequence continues at coordinate 1,073,838 of NW_006238984.1, read as the reverse complement.
GAGAGTGCCATCCTTGTTGCACTGACCCCCCCTTCAGACTTCTATTGATGGTTTGACTGCGAGGGTCGCGACTTGTGAGCATCGACAGGGGGAGTCTTCTGAGGTGACAGCTTTCAAAGCCGAGGTCACAGATTTGAGGAAGGATGTAGACTATCTCAATTCTACAGACTACACCTCAATATTGGAGGCAGCTGATGATGTTAATTCCCCGATGACTTGTGAGATTCCTCCGGCCACTACCGCAGGCGTACATCAGGATGATATGGCAGCTGATGAGTCAAAGGTAGAGACCGAAAAATAGCAAATAGATGTGCGGGATGTTTAGGTTTATGATGATCTCACTGATCTTGAGGATGCGATGTTTGAGATTGCACGCCAGACTTCTTTCAGAGACACTACCATGGGTGGGTCCAGCGGAGCTGGTACTTCTGAGGTGACTCCGGGCACTGATAACAAAGTTCACAGTGTTACACTGGCCACTGATACCTCAACAAATGGAGCAACTGTGTAGACAGGATCCCTCTTTGTCATTTTTATTGATTTTTAGTGTTTTATTGCATTTGAGGACAAATTGCTTTTTGTTTGTGGTGGGGTGAGTAAATTTCATACCTACCTTATGTATTGATGATATTTTCTGGATATATTGTGTTTTGACACTGTTTTTGTGAGTGTGTGAGCTTGTGGCTCCTTGTTTTGAATATAAATAATTTTTGGACCTTTCCAGAAATTTTTACCACCTCTTGTGTATTTAATTTTGGTTGTTCTTGTTCAAATTTGAGTGTCAGTTGTGATCAATACCGATTACTTGAATAGTGCTCTCAATCGAACAAACATGACTGTGCAGCTACGATGAAGCCAAATGAATTTGCATAGGCAATAAGTGAACTCTTTGCATCTCGTTATGACGAGCCGATTCTCAAATTGAGTCTCTTATGATGAATATTGCACACTCAATGCCTTGTGTGTGGAGCGTACCGTGAACCAGCGTGATGACACATAGAATTTGCCCCGTTTGTCCAATTGACCAAGTGATGTGATCTCTTGAAATGATCTTAGGCAACAATTTAAAAGAGTGAAACAATTTGACATTATACCTCTTTTGTGGCCTACCTTGTGAGTGTGTGATCCTTGCTCGACCACCCTTTGAGCCTTATCCTTTTCTTGGAAGAAACTTGATGAAATTGTGACCTTTCTTTATCTCTTCACCCTTAATCATCATGAGATGTGGTTTGTTTGAATGACCAACTTAGGCCAAAGCCTAAGTTGGGGGTGTGGTGAAAAGAGAAGGTACATCAAGAAATATGAAGGAATTCCCCTCTACCCATGGTTTTAAAAAAATAAAGATGGAACCCCTTCAAAAAAAAGAATGAAAAAGTTTTGAAATAAAGTTGCAAAAAAAATGAAATGGGGTGTCCAAAGTTTTATGGAAAATGAATAATGGGGTGAATTTTGTGCATGAATGAGAAGGAAGAAGAAAAGGAATGGAAGCTTTGTTCACACCATATTTCATGAGAATAGCAGACACTGAGCCTAAATGACCATACCGTTACACTCAACCCCGTTACCAGCCGTGAAAAGACCTTTTTGATCTTGAGTAAGCTGAAACGAAGGTTGATTGGAAAATAAGGGGAAACCTATGGGTGGAGTCATGTATGTGTTCATCTTTTTTACTTTGAGAGTTTTTTGTGATTTCGGAGCTATAAATTGTTGATCCATTGTGTTTGAATATGGAATCATCTTTGTGTGAGGCCATTTGAGTACCTTTGTTGAGCTTGAACTTGCATTTGAAGCAAGTATCGTGAAAATCTTTGATAATGGTAAGTCACAACTTGAATCGTTGAGTGCACAATTGTACCTTGCATAAGTAAATTGAGTCTTGCTGTGTGCATTCATGATTGAGTCTTGTGTAGCAGTGTTTGAGACATCCTTTCTGAACTGTTGAACTTGAGTTTTACTTGAGGACAACCAAACGCTTAAGTTGGGTGTGTTGATGAGTCCGAGATTTGGACTCATTTAGGGCTTTATTTGGATAGATTTAGTGTCCTCAAATACCCGTTTTGTGCTAATAACTGATGTAAAATCCTTGATTTACAGGTATATGGATTGAGGAACAAAGCATGGACACTAATTTGCAAAAAGGAACAAAAGCGAGCTGAAAGAACGAAGAAATGAAAGCCTGGTGATCGCTAAGTCCCTTTGGTGATTCGCCGAATATCCATTACCTCACCTAAAGTTCCAGTGTGCCAAGCCCTGGAGGAGAAAATCAAGTTGGCGAGAGAAAGGAGAAGTCAGCGGATCGCCGAGTGGTTCCGTGATGCAGTGTTAGATCGCCTAAAGTTACACACCTGCAGGATGATGAAAGACAAGGCAAGAAGGCATTAGAATGGATCAAAGGGCGGATCTCCGATTTGATCGGCGAGCCCGACTTACCACACTGAATGGTCCTTTGTAGCAAATTTTTGGCGACTATAAATACGCTTTTGAACATTAAGTTTAATATCTTATCTTTCAAGCTTTTTTTGAGTTTTATCATTCTCAAGTATCCTATTTTTGAACTCTGAATTAAGGAGACATTTTTCCTTAGCTTTGAAGAATTGAAGTTTTTCAATTTTGAGAAATTGGAAGTGGGTCTTTGAGATTCTTCAATTTGGACCTTTGTAAAGATGAAATTAATGTTACCCAGTTGATGGAAACACAATTTGGTTACGATTTTTATCCTTTTATGATGTCTAGCTAAATCCCCAATTCTTGGGGTCTAATTATGTGATTATGGGCAAATTTATCTTGTGGGTATTGCTAATTGTTAGTTTAAATGTTGTTTCGAAGTGATTTCAATTAGTAATTGTGGTTCAATTTAAAGAATTGTAGATTCAAATGCAGTTCTACCTTCGTGTTTTTGGCTTGCTCGAGAGAGAGGTTTTAAAACCAAGATTACGGAATTAATGGTCTATGGGTATTGGGTTGTCAGGGGTTCAGCTCGAGAGAGTGAATCCTAAACCCGTTTCCACACATTCAGCTCAAGAGAGTGAACGGACTAAAGCGTAGGTTGTTCTTATATGCAGGCTTGTTGGTGTTCGAGAGAAACCAACTTGATTCAAGATAAATTGTTCGAGAGAAAGTTTATCCCCTCTAAAGTCTAGCTTATTCACTGATTTATAGCCTATAATCCAATCACATCCCAAGAACCCGTCTCATTATTGTCATCTTCGTATTATTTTTTGTTGTTGTAGCTGATAGTTAAAACCAAAACCCCTTATTGACATTCGTGTCACCCTTAATTTGAATTATGTTTTTATTCGTAAATGTCTATTCTTATGATTGACTTGAACATATTCATACTTTACTCTTGAATCTTAACAGGTACCACTCCCTGTGGGATTCGACCCCAACTCATTTAGTTGGGTTATTATACTGACTAATGATCGTTAACACTTAGAACTGGATTAAGTGTCCTTGAAATGTTAATCAAATACTTATTCTTAATAGTCACCTTGTTCAATTGTCAATAATCAATACACATACGAAGGGACTCATCTTTCTTCATAACAAACAATACCGGAGAACCCCAAGGATAGATACTCGGTCGGATTAAACCTTTATCCAATAGATCCTTCAATTGGTCTTTGAACTCCTTAAGTTCTGCCGGAGCCATTCTATATGGAGGAATAGAGATAGGTTGTGTCTCCGGGTGAAGGTCAATACCGAAGTCTATTTATCTTTCGGGAGGAACACTGGGCAAATCATCGGGAAACACTTTCGGAAACTCATTAACAATGGGGACCAACTCAAGACTAGGGACTTTGGAATTCACATCCCTCACCCTCACTATATGGTAAATACAACCCTTGGAAATTATTTTCCTAGCTTTAAGGTAAGAAACAAATTGAACTATAGGCATAGAATTTCCCCCCTTCCACTCTGGGATAGGCTTATGTGGGAATTGAAATTTAACTACTCTAGTCCTACAAACAATAGAGGCATAACGTGAAAGCAACCAATCCATCCCAAGTACGACATCAAAGTGTAACATATCAAGCTCTACTAAATCAACAAGGGTAACTCTATAGGATAATGAAATGGGACATCTCCTATAAACCCTCTTAGCCACCACAGAATCACCAACACGGGTAGAGACTTAAAAGGATTCTAATAACACATCGGTGAGTACATCAAACCTCATAGCTATATAAGGAGTCAAAAAGGACAAAGTAGCTCCTGGATCAAGCAAAGCGTACACATCTAATTGAAAAACTTTTAACATATCAGGCACCACATTCGGTGAGTTCTCTTGGTAACCTCTAGTTTGTAGAGCATAAAAATGGTTTTGGTTAGGAGCACTTGCACCTGAACCACTTGGACCGGATGAAGGGTAGGGTTGAGCCCTACAACGAGTATCTCCCTCATTCTTAGCAACCGAAGGACAATTCCTTATCTTGTGATCCATCTTACCACACCCAAAGCAAGCATTGGAGCCCGTTAAACACTTACCCTCATGATTTCTTTAACATTTGGTACAAGTAGGTATGGAGGGCTTACCACCATCTCCTTGAGGTTTAGGGTTAGACACCCTTTCATTGGTAGACCTTGTTGGAGCACTTGAAGAACCTTGCCCAAAGAACTTTTGCCAAAACCTTGAACGACCCCGTCCACCAGACTTAGAATGTGAATAGTTACCGTCATCGCCTCTTGCTCTCTTTGCCTCTCTAGATCTTTCCTTGATATTTTATTCTTCAATTTGTTGGGCATGCACTATAAGGCGAGAAATGTGCACGCCATGAACAAACATAGAGGTGAGGCATTTTTGGCAACCAAGTCGAACACTTTCGACACAAACATACTTATCTTGGTTCTACGATCCGCCACAATAGAAAGGGCATACTTAGATAGTTGAGTGAACATCAAAGAGTATTCTCTTACACTCATATTTCCTTGCCTAAGGTTAGTGAACTCGAGCACCTTGGCCTTTCTCATCTCAAGAGGGAAAAATCGATCAAGAGAAGCACTTTTCAACTTTTCCCATTCTATGGGACCCGCTACTTCCGGCCTTGCCTCTTTCCACTGATTGAACCAAATCTGAGCAACCCATTTGAATTAGTAAAAGGCTAACTCCACCTTTTCTACCAGGGTTACTCCCATGATAGCAAGTATCTTATAGTCGTCATCGATAAATTCTTAAGGGTCTTCCTCAACTTTGGAGGCATAAAACTCGGGAGGGTTAATCCTTGTAAAGTCCCTCACTCTTGCCGCCGTCGTACCCACATTTCGGTTCACAGGAGCTACCACCTTTCTATTAGCTTGTGCTATCACGGCTTGAGCCAGCACTTGAAAAGTTGATCTAAACTCAGCCTTTGTCACATTATCAGTCAAAGGATCAATCGGAGCTTGAGGATGAGCTATGGGTGGGACATCTTGATTAACATTGTCTCCCTCCATCCTTCTTGGATTAGCCCTTCTAGTAGTCATATCCTGAAAATCATCAGGTAAGGATTAGGAGAAAAGACTTACAGAACTAAAACTACAAGGCACGACTTAGAGAAGTGAAGTTTCCTAAACATCTAGTAGCCTCCCATTCATAAATGTTGCGCACTTCACACTTATGAACAAGACTCTACTTGATGTGGTTTGAGGCATCCTAGAGCCATTCTAAACCTTGTGCTGTAATTACAAAGCTTGTCACGACCCAGGGGTAACCCCTAAATGTAACAAGGCGTACAAAACCCCGAGAGGCCTCATACAAGACACTTAGCATATCATAACATAAATCAATAGAAAATGGTGCAAAAATTTAAAAATTTCAACACAATCAAAGTCTTTTTAAAATGAGTGAAGGTCTAATATCATTGTCTCAAATCATCTAACATAAGAGATAAAAGATCTTGGGACGCAACCCATACAATAGTGTAAGACATAAAATGAAAGAAAAAAGAGAAATGGGTGATCACATCCTCAAACACAATGAGGACTCACCAAATCTTTACTTCCTTGATCAACATGAGAGCTAGCCACGAGTGTGAGAATCTATGTCGCCAGATCCTACATTTGATAAGAATGTAGGAAAGAGTATGTGTTAGTAAAATTAAGTACTAAATATGATAACTAGCATGAACAACATAAACATCCTGGTTAGTCAATATAAACTATAAGCATAATCATGCACATATATCAATATCATAATAAGAAGGGAATACTTATCAAGAAACCTTACTCATCCCTAGTCAAGACTTAGGTCATCACCTCTTTGTAAACTCATCTCATGGAAGGTACTTCAAACAATAGTCCAAGCTATTCATTCTTCATAAGCTTATTTACATAGTTTATATTTACTTTTAAAGACATGAGGATTCGCCTCATTGCATCACTTCCAAAGGCTAAGGGGTATTCGCCTCTTGCCTTACTTTTAGACTGTGGGTACTCGCCTCCACAACCTCATCATATGACACAGGTACTCGCCTCCACATTATTTCATAAAGAGCATGGGTACTCACCTCCATGAACATTCAATCATAATAGAAACATAGGGAATCACCTCTTGTTCAATTCTAAGGAGTATGGGAAATCATCGCATATCCTTCACATATGAAGGTCAAGGGTAGTCACCTCTAGCCTCATCATTACATAGTCTTTTAGTCTAGATTATTTTAGGTGAGAAATCCTTTCAACCTAGAATCATTAATGTGAGAAAACCTTTCACATTAATGCATTCATAATTAAGCCATTCATGTAGAAAGTATCTCTTCTTTAACAATAATATCAATTACCAACAATTCACCTCATAAGCTTTACTCTCAAGCCCTAGATCTCATTATCATCACCAAAGATTTATTCTCAAGAAATTCTAGTAATAATTCATTAATCCTATAAGGACAAGTCTAAACCCACAAAGTTTCCCTTCATGGTACCAACCCAATTATATCAATTCTAGGGTAGAATCATGGAATAAATATGGATACATTTAATTTCACTCTAATAACATGTAATTATACTAATTCAATTATAAAAAATCACAATCCACTCAATTGGATCAACATACATCATAACCCACAACATTGGAAGAAACCCTAGCTAGACTTGGGAAATTCTTTATCAATTTGGAAAATTGTAGGGGACTCCGTAGGAGGAAGGATCCCATGAATGAAAATCCATCATACCTTAGTCCAATTAACCACAAAATCTTGAAGATTTGAGACCATGAACTTGACCTAGCTTCCTCTTCTTCCTACTTCTTCCAACTTCTAGAGAGAGGATTTTTTAGAGGAGTTTTGGGTATTCTTTTGGGATTTTAGAGAATGAACTAAATGGGTCTAATTTGGGGTTTAAAATACTTATATAGTTGGTCTAGACTTAGGAAAAACTAAATTACTTCAATTTAATAAAAACAAGAAAAGACCGTTAAGTCCCTAAATAACCGTCCAGCCCCTGACCCACGAGACCACGATTGAAGGACCGTGGATGGACCTACGGTCCGTCCTGGTCAATCATGGTTTATGGTCTGGGACTTGGTTTTTGGACCATGGACCTACGGAGCCTAAAACACGGACCCTGGACCCATCCACGGGGCGTGGGTCCTGGCTGTGGTTCATTGTCTCCTACTACCTCCCATGGTGCCATCCACGAGGCAAACCCACAAGGCGTGGGTCTGACCATGTGGCGTGGTTAGCCCTCGTGGATGGCACCTGGAAGTTCTAAAAAAATGCTAGTTTCCATATTTAGGCTACGGGGTGTTACAGTTGCAAATTATGATTTGTTTTGTTAAAATAGGCATTGGGCTGAACACTGCTTTTTCGTCCGACTTATCTTAGCTCATCGAGGCAGTTAGGAAAATTGGAAATTAAATCCCAGCTCACCTTCCTTGTTTCAATATGTGACTTGGGTACTGTCCCATTCGGTTGACTTGTTGTTGTCACCCAAAACCAACCTAGTGAATCACCAAGTGGGATGAGACATCGCCCTTTATTCATGTTTCATTTGATTTTTCCCTCTCACTTTTAGCAGACTTTTCTTAGCCTGCCGAAACCTATTAATCGAATCACTGAGTTTGATTTGAATCCACCAGTCAAGCCTAAGTTCTTTGAAAATGTGTACTTTCCATTTCGGTGAACTCGCATGATCTTGCCTAACCTATTAGGCAGACTGCTTTCCTAGTAGGCGAGCCTCAGAGCTTTTTTGAACTGTGTTTTCTTTGGGGTTTTCATTTCAAGTAAACTTCACCACATCTATGTTTGAATAATTGTGCTTTGCAGTATATGGCTAAGACTAAAGGGAAGGAGGTTGTGAGTTCTGATACGCATTTAGATAGATACTCCCGTCCCCCATTGAAAAGGAATAGGGGAATCACTTTCAACCAGCCATCAGATGCTCCTCACCCATAACCAACCATTTTGTGCTCCTCTATGAATGTGGGGGATCAGCCTAAAAAGGGGGTTTCTAGGAAAATGATGAACATCAGGTCCAAGTTGGTGCAACCCTTTTCTGCTCAGCCACCTGCATCTCGTGTTCTATAGGTGATTGGTCTAATAGCCCTCAAAAGGCTTAAAGAATGCGGGAGAGCACACATTTCATTAGCAGAGATAACTATGCAATACTGGTTTTATAAGTGACTATCCTTCTATCTAGGATACCATCCAATTTCAGAGGTTTAAGGGTTTAACCAAGCATCGAAATTAAAATGTTCAGGGTTGGGTGACAGAATTCTACACTAAATATTCACAAACTCTGCCGAAAAAGCAAAAGGGCACAGTATAGAAACCCTTAGATGAAATTGAAGTACGTGGCAAGATGGTACAATGTCACACAGGTGCAATCAAGAGTGCTTTAGGCACCTTATAAATCTGACTAACATATTTAAGTTGTATATGCGTCATGACCTTGAATCTCTCAAGAGTTTTTTGGCACTGGTTATCTCCAACATTTCTCCTCCTTGGATGATTGATGGTGAGATAATAGAGAAGAAGGACTAGAATTTTATGGCCCGGTACTAGTTTTGATTCATTAGCAATAATATTATGTCATCATAGAACGAGTCCATCCTTCAAAATCCAAAGGTGTTGTTACTGGGTACAATCATTGATAGTGAGAAGATGCATTTGGGGCAAATTATTATTATATAAATGATGTTGAGGGTTGGTTAAGAGAAAATGTCATTTCCATTTCGGGTCTGGATTATAGAGTTCTGTGAAGATGAACGAGTTCCATTTCAGGGGAAGACAGATGTTAGGATCACCCCAACCTTCTCCAATGACATTTGTAGGATTGAGGCTGATTATCTATGGGACGATGCAACTCGGAGGAAGCCGCCACCACCAGATAATATGCCCAAGATTGATCCTGCCACACTTGCTACTTAGGACACTCCATCCGCTCCTTCTTTGAAGTAGTGAAGTATACCAGCCTTTCTTAGTACCCTCTACTTACAATACTATTGTTCCACTTCACCCGTTCCTATATCCCATCCACCTTTGACCTAGGCCATGATTTATCAAATTGGCAATTTTGCCCGGTTTGTGGATGTAAGGACTACGAGGTTTGAGACAGATTTTCCCAATACTATTGATTGGGCTATTGAGGTTTTTTTACTCCACATAGGTTTAGGTTGGCTCAGTGAGAGGCCTTTACTGAGTCAGATTGTGTGAGGTTAGATAACATTACTGTTAGGTTAGACCCTCGTGACAAGGTTGAGGGTAGTTCAGATGGGTTATCTTAAGTCATGGGTGAGTTGGTTGCTTTGAGGTTTAATGTTTACCATTTACCCTCTACAGATATATCGATGTTATTGGTCAGGGTTCCCCTACCTAATAAGCCTATGTTTGTGACCTTGGTTATGCTTAGTAATGAGCTTACTCAGAGTTAGGTTGTGTAGCCGAGTGGATGTAGTCTGGAGAGTGTTGAAGTTATAGTTGGTGATGCAGTTGATATGAGAGGGGATGATAGGGCTTATGATGATTTGGCTGACGAAAGTGATGAGCAGGAGCATAGAAGAGAAAAGGATAAGTAGTGGATAACAATGACACTCACTAAGCTGCAGGACAGTGCGGAGACGATCGTCCATGCTACTTTGGAGAGATCCATTCTGGAGACCTCCGTAGTATGTACCAGTGGTGTCTGTGCAAACTTCATCATTCCTCCTATTACAGTGCTAGGCACTGATTCCCAGGCTTAACCCCTAGTAATCATATTTTCGAGCACTGATGGCCAGGATGATGCCACTCCTCACGAGACTCCTGATGAGAGCACTCTATAGGCATCGCCATATAAGGGATTTTTACCACTCCACATGTATTCTTTTACTTTATTTCACATTGAGGACAATGTTTTTACTAGTTTGGTGTGGTGAGGGAACTTGTGCCATTATTTCACTTATATTTTATTTTATTTCATTATATTTTTTTTTGGTGATTACAGTATTTTGGTTCTTTATATTATAGTACTTTGATTGGTTTATCTCATTTGGGGTCTTTCTCAATTTTCTTTTACCCCATGAGTTTTGGAAATCGTAAATACTTAAGTTTTCATTGATATTAATTTGAGGATAGATTGCCTCAGTATCGAGGTCTTGAATAGTACTTATGATGATCATAGTGACTAGCGTTTGTGTAGCAAGGAAGAAATCAATGTGTTGCACTTTTGAGTGATCTTTTTTTATTCTTGTATTGACAAGATGCATTTTGATGTGAGTCTTGCAATGAGCATAACATGTAAGCTTTTGATCATTTTGGGTTGTGCTGAATGATTGTGTTGGAAGTGCCGTGTGTGGTCAGGTTTTACTTGGAAGCATGCTTGTGGAATCCTAAAATTTTCCTTGTTAGTCCAATTATCTAGCGTTGGTAAGTGTAAGGAATGATAGTGGGTAGAAATATTGAGAGGGAACCCAAACTTCCATATTTTTTTGTGACTACCTTGTGAGGGAGTGCAACCATTTTTGCACCATTTGAGCCTAAACAAATTATTGACAACCATATTGAAATCTCTTAAACCAAATTGCCCCTAACTTCTCACCCAAAATCAATTTCGAAGAATTGGTTTGTTTTAATAGCCAACTTCGGCCAAAAGCCAAAGTTGGTGGAGTACAAAGGAAGGAGGAGGGAGAACCAAGTAAAAAACAAAGAAATATTAAAAGATACTCAATTTTGAAGTGTGTGACAAAAAGAAGGAACACCTTCTTATAAAAAAAGAGAGATTGTGATGAACAACATCTTAAAAATTTAAATGAAAAATAGATTTTGGTGAAATAAAAAGGGGTTTCAAATAAAATGATTGACAAGTCAAATTTTGAGTTATCAAATTAAAAAGAATGAAAGAACTTGAGAAGAGGTGAAGATGATTGCAACTATGCTTTGAAAAGGTAAAGTCACTGAGCTAAATAGATTAAACCTTAACCCTCAACCCTATTACAAAGCCTAAAATAGCCTTGATAACTTGCATGAACTAGGTTATATAATGATGGATTAATATGGGCAAACCTATGGTATGAAACCTGCATGTATTTCTTTTTTGGGAGAGTGGGAGTTGTATTCATTATTTAAATCTTTATTGATCTTCTTTGTGATAGAATAGAATCATTCTTGATGTGAGAGAACTTCAATGCATTTATTTGAAAATGGTATTGCATTATAAAAGAAGCTATAGTGAGCTTGAACTTGGTTTGATATTTTAATGCCCCTCAAAATGAAGTAGGATAAAGTAGAGCCTCACATGGATTTTATGCATTAATAACTTGTTAAATTAATGAAATTAATAACTTGTTAAAATAATGAAGAATAGCCTTTTTAGTCAGTTTTAAAGAGTTTGGAAGTCAAACGTCAAGGGACGACCAAGACGTTCGGAAACTAGTCTTTTATGTGTTGGTGTGTTTGTAGTGTGTTGTTTGGAGTCTAAAATCAGTGGAGGTGACCCTATTGTCTTAATAAATGTATTTAGGGTCAAAACGTTCGGGTATGACCCCTCGGGACCACCGTAAGGGTCCCCGAGGAGGACCCCAACCCTTGGCCAAGCAAGCTGCCAAGGCAACTTGTAGTTGTTCTTGGAGGGAGTGGCTCCGCGTCGCGGACCTGCTCCACCAATGGACAAAAGGTGGCTCCGCATCACGGAGACAGCACAGACTCTACTGTCTCGAATTTAATTTCCAGAAAACTTGTGGGAACACCTTCGCGTTCGCGACGAAATCTGCAAAAATAAAACTCACCCCGCGTCGCAGACTTGTTTCCCGACGAAATCTGCGAAAATAAAACTCAAGTTTGAGTTGTTTAGAAGGTCCAACTAAGTGAGGGGTAGTTTGGGTACTTTGGGGAATTATTATAAATGGTTATTCTACCTATTTTAGGGTATTTTAAGTGGTTAAAACCTCAAAACCTATAATTAGACCTCATTATTCAAATTGAACCTTCCCTCTCAAATAAACTTTCTCTCTAGGACTCCATGGAAGACATCTCTGAAGCTTCAAGCTAGGGGATGGGTTCCTACTGATTTTTACCTTCAATTCTCAAGGACATTAATCACAAAGGTATGGGGATTTTATCTTTAATTCTCCTTTCAATCAAAGAGCCAAATCAAAGTGATTTCAATGTTTTTCAAAAACACTAAAAACCCCCCAATTTCAATTCTAAGCTTGGGTTCTTGCATGAAAGTATTTCAAATGATGTTTTATGTTAATATTGATGGTTTTAAGGTAAAGAACTCCATGAAACCTGGCATATCTTGAAACCCTAATTTTGGGTCTTAAGTGGGTCTATTGATTATGAGCTAATAATGTGATATTAATGTGTAGATTGTTATGGGCTATTGATTTATATATTTTTCTATATTGAATTATGAGGAATTGATGGTTAATTGTGTTATATTGGATGTTGTCCTTGAATGGTTAATTGTGACTTAAGGTTTATGATGTTGATGAAGTTGTGAATAGATTATTGATTCTAGTATTTTATATATATGTATATATGTTGTAGATGTTAGAATTGTGAGGTTTGATCGCTTTGAAAGTGGGGAGGTGGTTTACTTTATTAAGCATGTTGTGATCATGGCCTTGTAGGCAAAGTTGGATGATTGTTGTTTTGAGTAATGTTGGTTATATGAACGTAATGTGATATGATGTGAATTTGTGTATGGTCTAAGAGGATGAAAGGAGACCTTGTGTAGAGACTTTATGTGTTATGCTTGGTTGTTGTCTTCTTTTAATGACTTATAATGAAGGTGAGGTCAGGATAGATTAGGTTTACCTACTCTCACACCTAGTCAAGAATGAATGAAAGAATGTGAGAATGAATGAAAAGAATGGGAGTTAATGCTAATGAATGAAAGTTGGGTCTATTGTAAGGATAGTCTCATAAAGTACTCCTTTAAATGAATGGGGTTCCTAGATAAAAGGTTTCTCATCTTTGAATCCAAGAGCTTCCTTAATGAATGAATGAGGGTTAGGATGGGTATTCCTTCGTGAGTTGATATAAGAATACTTAGTAGCAATCCTTATCCGTAAATGAATTAATGAAATGAATGTCCAAACTCCGTGAGGGAGTAATGTCTAGCACCGAGAGGATATGAAGATGGGTGGATACTCCTTCATTAGTTGAGATGTGAGTATTTAGTAGCAACCCTTAAGATGGGTGCTCCTTCGTGAGTTGAGATGAGAGTACCTATAAGCAATCCTTCTATCCCTTAACTATGTGCCTACATAGGACGAGCTAGTGGTCTCTACCACTTAAAGGCTAAAGGAATGACCCTACCTTTGGCAAGTGCTTATATGTCTTATGCGATTAATTGGTGAAGGTTGAGGTATGCATGGTAAGCGCACTTTGTGTGACCTTAAGGTGGTGCCTTAGTGTGGGTAATGGTATGGGACGTTGCCCATACATTGCATAAAGGTATTGCTTAAGGGTTACTTAAGGTGGAGGTCCGAGGCAAGAAGGTAAAGGTAAATTGGTTAAGTATGTTTATGAGGTATTGTGAAGCATATCACTTTGTATTGTTGGTTGTGACTTGTAAGGTGCCTGTTATGTTGATGTTCATGAGATTTTATCAAAATGGCATGAAAGCATAACTTTCGAATAAATGTCATTTTC
>NW_006238984.1:993629-1053992 GCF_000226075.1 Solanum tuberosum | reverse complement strand
TGGAGCTTTTCTTGTGTAGCCTTAAGGATCACTTGGGTGTGGTATGGAGAGGTAGTATGGGCTGCCTCACCATGTCTTCCTTAGGTGAGTCTTGGGATGACATTTGATGAGTGTTCTAGCGTTATGAAGTGACTTGTTGGCTTTTGTGCTTATATGTTTCATGTGATCAATTGGTGAAGGTTGAAGTATGCATGGTAAGTGCACTTTGTGTGACCGTAAGGTAGTGCCTTAGTGTGGGTAATGGTATGGGACGTTGCCCATACATTGCATAAAGGTATTGCTTAAGGGTTACTTAAGGTGGAGGTCCGAGGCAAGAAGGTAAAGGTAAATTGGTTAAGTATGTTTATGAGGTATTGTGAAGCATATCACTTTGTATTGTTGGTTGTGACTTGTAAGGTGCCTGTTATGTTGATGTTCATGAGATTTTATCAAAATGGCATGAAAGCATAACTTTCGAATAAATGTCATTTTCAGCATGTTTTGCATATCCTCATACTTAGTACGTGTGTTGTACTAACCCCTTTCTTCTATTTTACTACAAGTGTAGGTTGTGGTAACTAGGAGGAGATTGTGTTGTGGAGTTGCTTGGATTGCTTCACTCTTCCAAGTCTTTGGTATGTCCTCAAGATTAGAAGTTTCTTAGTCACTGTAATAGACATTGAACTTTCATTTCATTTGTAACGGGTCGTGTCCCATAGTACGTTTTAAGTTCTTGTCTAAGATTGGATAAAGAGACTTACTAGTTCCGCTTGCGTATTGATGTTTTCAAATGTTGATGACTCTTGAAGTCTTATGGTTTTATTGAGTAAAAGTTTTAAATTCTTAGTGATTTCTATGATCTATGCGATGAATGAATGCTAAGGCTTGTATGAGACCTCTGAGAGGTCGAATACGCATGTAACGGCTAGGGGGTGCTCTCGGGTCGTTACCGATATCGGCTAGTCATCATATGAAGCCTTTTGATATTGATTGAGTGTAGCATGTTATTAAGAGTATTCTTGTAATGACCCTTGCATGTTAGATCTCATTGAAAAGTATTCTAGACACCCTTATTGCACTAATTGTGTTCTTTATTTACTTGAGGACAAGAAAAAGTTTAAGTTGGGGGTTTTGATGACTTATAGATTTATACTCATTTGAGGCATATTTTGTTCAAAAATTAGTGCCCTCAATGCCTAATTATGTCTTATTTTAATGATATTTTGTTGATAGCTATAAAGGATAAGAGACAAGGTAAGGATGAATGTTTGAATGAATGGCCAAGAATATGAAAAGAAGTGTAATCCCAATGGGCATGTCCTCGCCCAAAACTAACAGTGCTCAAAATTAGAATTAATTGAGGGAGGTTGGCAAACTCAAAGAGGAATGGCGACTCACTAAATGCAAAGATCGAACAATATGACTATCGCAGAAGGTGAAAGAACTTGGAGAAAAATTGAAGGTTTATAAGACGAACAAAGGTTGTACTAGGTGATCTATCGAATGTGAAAGGAAGACTCGAACGAGCTCATTTACTGAGGTTAAAACACCTCAATCCTAAAGCAAGAGAAATGCGACCTAAGGATCAAATGATAATCCATCAAATATGCTTGGCGAGCATGACTAACATTGTCGAAATGGTCGCGTAGTGAAATTTGGGCCAAAAATTGGGAAACTATAAATATCCCAAAGGGATAGAAAGAAGGGTTCTGAATATTGGAAGAAAACTAGTCTAAACACTTTTTCTCTAGAGTTTTAAATAGAAAAACAATTTGATTTTTTAAGAACACTTTTAGTTTTGGGATTTTCAACTTTGCTCTTGAAATCGACCATTTAAATTTTAATTCAAAGTGGATATCGATTATAATTTCATAAATTCATATTACCCATGGGTACTTTCATGAAAGGTATAATTTATTTACACTTTGTGATGGGTGGCTATAACCCCAAAGTGTAGGGGTGCAATTATGGGGTGGGGTGTTGATTTAATGCAGTGGTATTGTGTTATGCCCTGTTTTTGTCTATTCATACATGGATTTGGGATAATTAGCATGGGGTTAATTTATGGTTTAGGTTTGAAAATTTAATTCCTACTTCTGATCTACGATTTATGCTCGAAAGAGATTAATTGGAGTGTGTAATTAGTTCGATACTTGCAATTTAGGTTTGATGTATGTAATTTTCTTGAAAAGGGGATTATGGGTCGGATCCTTTTTGCTTATTTCTGCATCAAAAGAGAGAATAATGTAATGTATTGAGTTTTTTTTAGTTATGCTCATATATGAGACCGAAAGGAGATTCTATGAACCAATGATATGAGATCAAAATAAGATTAGTGTCATTGAATATGACCCAGCCTATCCATAAGTGTTTATCACTATAGAGCAATACAATTACCTCTAGTGACATCAATATCCAATCCCCGCACCCGTAGCTTACTTGATACTCATTTGAATTTCTGAAATCTTAGTTTAAGTTCTATTATTGATAACACAACCCTTTTCGTAAATTTGGTAAAATCATCCACCCAAATGTTCATATTTCTTCAAATGAATTGATTTACATTCCAAATTTCATGATAGAATTATTTGTGCTATATCACTCTGTGGGATTCGACCCTCGCTCTTACTTAGATATTTTTATTGACTAAGACCGCTTACAATTTGGAATTGTTTTAGAGAGTAGTTTGAGCGTTATAAATGGTCAGATAACAACATCGGGAAAATTCTTTGGGAAGCCAAGGAGGAAATGAGCAAGAAGTACCCCCAGCTATTTACGACTTAAGGTGAGTCACATTTCAATAGTTGACAATTATTTCTCCACAAAAACATAATTTGATTTTAAGTGACTTGAAAGTGAAATATATATGTCTTGTTACGAGATAGCTATATGAAGCTTAGTAGTTGGAATTTTCAGAATTTGACTTTAGGCTTGCGAGTGTTACAAATATACACGTAAATAATGTATTAGCGGCAAATTAATTCAACAAAGGATTATCTTGATCCATTTGTAGGTGAATGCTCTTAGGGGGGAGAATGTCAGATCCCATACTTTTTTTCTATTCTTCCATAATATATGTGGCATAAATAGGTGTGGTTATATGAGGTTTATATGACTTGGTATAGTACATTGGAGAATATGATTGCAAATGAGTGGCAATATCAAGCAATAAACTAACGTTTTAGGTCAAAGGAATCCCTCAAAGGAAGGTTTGAGTTTAAATAAATTGCTCATGAAGAACCTCACCCGTTTGAAAGGTTTATATTAACCCATACCTCCCAGATAAGCCTATGAGTATCTAATATTCAAAGAATAATATTTTATGATGTATTATAATACCACAATGGTTGTATTTAAAGTTTCTGAAGTTAAGAAAATTAGTGAAATAAAGGTCGGCAAAATTTGTCGTACGTTTCTCTAAAAAAAAATTATGAACTTCTGGTCAAATGTCTTGGATGATTTCTCCCAATATATATGGAGTTAAAAGTCCCATGTCCTATCAAATATATTTTTTACCCGTCTTGTTTGCAATGCACAAAACTTCACATCAAACCGACTTCGGAGTAAAAAGTTGTGAGTATTTTACTACGGTCTATCTGTGCGAAAGTCGGGTGAGGTAAAAAAATATGGTATGTCGGCTATTCGTCGTTTTAACCCATAATACATTTTTTTCCAGTTCCTAACTAAAAAGAAAGCTTTAGAAAGGGTTCTAATGAATTTCTTGGATGATCAAGGTTTGTTTTTAGCGATTTCTACCATTAAAGGTTGCCCCCTTGCCTAGAAACGTAATCTCTACACGTGGCAATAATTTCCCCCTTCTATTAGTTGTGTTTTGAGCTAGTTTTTGAAGATATAACTTGGTAGTTATTGGTGTTTCTTCAAGGTTTACACTTTATTTTCTAAGGTAATCATCTCAGGAGTCTTTTATGATTGTTTTGACGAAGTTCTACGGATATTTCATCATGTTAGGACCAGATGGAAAATCTGCCAATTTACGATCAATTTTAAAAATGTTATAGGTGGGTACGAGTTGTGTATATATAGAGTTTGAAAATCATAGGACGGAAGGAATAACTTTCATGAAGAAATTATGGGCATTCATGCGTTCATTGGAAAGGTATTTTAGGCCTAAGCTTTGTCCTTCCTTTTAGCATCCTCCTAGAAATTCCTAAAATGCCAAATGCGATATTTTACTATTATATTTCTAGAAAGACCTTATGTAGCATTGGGATTGCAACTGAATTATTTTCTTGATTCTATTATGTTGATATTCCACTTGTTAAGATAAAAAGGGTATTCGACATCTACATATTATTTTATTGGCTTCCTTGACTATATATCAATATGTATGAATTCTTATTCTTTTTTGGGTGGTGTGACTTGAAAATATTATGGGATACATTTAGTATTTGCAACTAGTTCTCTTCCCCTCTAAAGTGTATTTTGAAATATCTTTAAAGTACCACACAATTTTCACAATGCTAAAATAAAACATATATGTTTTAAGTATTAAAACACTTGCTTTTTGAAATACTTTCTTTTATAAATTATCTAGAAACTGAGTCTAGGAACTATGTGAAGCACCTTAAGCATTGTATTAACATCTTCAAGGTTAAGTTATCTTTCTAAAACTGAAACTTATTCGGCAAAACATATGAGGTTCCATGATACATTTACATGTTATACGAATGTGATTATGGGATTATAAGATAAAGAGTAGAAACGGACCAAGATTGGCAACATGATTATGGTAACATATATGCATTACGAATCCACGACATGACATGCTATGCATTCTAATCCTGAGCTACGTTTGGAAGGTATGTGGCCTATTTCCTATATTGATAAGTTTGAGACATAGATGGCCACAAATTGGCGAATATGGAGTCAGTTATCTACCGGGAGGCACCACCACTACTAAGCTTCTTTTTTTATATGTCATACCTAAATATATATATATATATATTAATATATATGTATACGATTACACAACATACCATACATATTTGAATAGTAGGAGGTCAAATGTCACTCATGGAGATTATTTGAGTTTAAGTTTCAAGTGGTATCTCTATTACAATTTCAAAAGAATTTACTAGTGATTCTACTTTCTTCCTTACATACCAGTACATATTTATTCCTACTGATGTTCTGGGGATTCTATATCACGACCCAAGGGTACCCCCCTAGATGTAACATGGTGTATAGAACCCCAAAGGACTCCATACAAGCCACGTAGTCCTCATAACATAAGAAATAGAACAATAAGAGTAAAACAATAGTCCAAGTCCAAAACATTTTATAAATGAAAAGCGGAAGTCATTGACAACGGGAACAGACTCGAGAGAAGGGGTTTCAGAATCTACATCCCTCACCCTTACCAGATGATAAAAGCAACCCTTAGAAAAATTTTCTTTCTAGCTTTAAGATAAGAAACAAACTGACCCTTAGGAATGTAATTTCTCCCCGTCAACTCTAGGATAGGCTCATTCGTGAACTAAAATTTGACTTCACGAGTTCTACAATGAATAGAAACATAACAAGAATGCAACCAATCCATACCCAAGATAGCATCAAAATCTAACATATCAAGCTCTCCCAAGAGAACAATAATAACTCTATGGGACAAGGAAACATGACACTTTCTATAGACCCTCTCCGCCACCACAGAATCACAAACAGGAGTAGAGACAGAAAAAGGATCTAACAAGACATTAGGGAGCACATCAAACCTCACAGCCATATATGGCGTCACAAAATACAATGTAGCAGCGGAATCAATTAAAGCATAAACATCAAGTTGGAAAACTTTCAATATACAGGTAACCACATCCGGGGTATTCCCTTGCTCACCTCTATTCTGAAGAGTATAAAAGCGGATTTTCTTAGAAGCATTGGAACCCGAACCACTAGGAGTAGCTTGTTTACCCTCTCTTCCCTTAGTCGTAAGCATTGGGCAATCCCTCATTTTGTGACCACATTTACCACAACCATCCATGTCGGCTAGACACCTACCATCGTGTTTCCTTCATCACTTAGTACAATTAGACCTAGGAAATGAAGGTCCACTACCATTTCCTCCTTGAGGCTTACGGTTAGACACCATATCTTGGTTGAACTTTAGAGGACCATTGGAGGAACCTTGACCGGAAAACCTTTGTCGGAATCTTGAACGACCTTGTCCATCGGACATTGTGTTAGAGAAATTATCATCCCCGGTCTTAGATTTTTTTGCCTACCTAGACCTTTCCGTGAGTTTCTCCTCCTCAATTTGTTGTGCATGTACCATGAGATGAGATATGTCATATCATGAATGAGCATTGCGGTTCAGCACTTTTTAACCATTGTTTTGTACACACCTGACACAAACTTACTCATCTTAGCCCTTGAGTCGACAACCATTGATGGAGCATACTTAGAAAATTGAGTGGACTTTAGATCATATTCCCTCACACTGATACTCCTTGTTCGAAGGTTAATGAACTCTAGCACCACTGCTTCCCTCATCTCAAGGGGAAAGAACCTATCAAGAAATGCGGCCTTAAACTTCTCCCAATAAAGAGGACCCGCATCTTCCGATCTCCCTTCTTTCCATTGGTTATACCATATTTGAGCCACACATTTCAATTGGTAAGAGGCCAACTCCGCCTTTTCCAGCGGCATAACTACCATGATCATCAACACCTTATCAACCTCATCGATAAACTCTTGAGGATCTTCCTCAACCTTTGAACCATGAAACTCTGGAGGATTTATTCTTGTGAAGTCCCTCACTCTTGAAGCCGCCGAATTCACATTTAAGCTCGCGGACCCCTCAAGGTCCTCTAGATCATCGTACATAGCCGCATCACGGACACCCAACTCCTCCTCATCAGTCTCAGCCTCTGACTCAACAGTTGCGTCCTCTCTATCAACATCTACGGTTAAAGTAGCCAGAGGAATCTTTGAACTGGCAGGGACATCTTCACGCGGGATCTCGGGGGTCTCCACCATACCGAGCAGCATTGATAGGTCAATGGACTTCAGCTCGTCCACATCCTTCCCCAACCCCATAATATTGACCTTCAAGATCGTCACCGCATTAGTTATACCCCGACTCTTCTCACAAGCCTCAACCCTCACCGTAAGGGTATCCATGAAAACATGTGGCCATCAATCAACTCTCGATGCTCTCTTATCTCAGCCCTAATCAGGGCCTAAGAAGCAGAAATTGCCTGCTCTATAAACCCAGGCACATGGGCCTCTACCCGGGAGGCACACACATCAGCAGATTGAGCCAAATGTCCCATCTTGTACAACATGGCCTGGGTGATAGGGGGGTCGGGAGGTAGCAACAGCAACAACAGTAATGGGAGGGGTTACAAGAGTAGAAGTAGGTACAATAGTAGAGGGGACAAATGTACCTGTAGGCTCATTGGCCTGAGGAGGATGTATTGCCTGAGTCGGCAACATATCAACATCAACTAGCGGGGACGTATCCACCGATGCCGCTCTCCTCCTGTCGGCCTCATCTCGCATGAACTCGGCCTCAATCCATCGAATGTCTTTATAGAAAGTGGGAGTCACTTACACATCAATCTTATCAATCATCGGAACACGGTCCTGCCTACATAGCTCAATAATCAGCACCGGAAAAGGTAGAGATGTATGCCTCTATTTGGACCTCATGACCATCTCTTGATCCTCGAGCAGACCTAAATTCAGTCTCTATTGATCTAATACGGAACCTTAACATGCACCCTTCGGATGTAGGAGCATCAACTCATTCTGCAAAGGAATAATGATGCTTCTAATAAACCCGAACCACTATCTGGCAGCCACGTTCAGGTCCTTCTTCTCATTCAGTGCACCGACCTCGATCCACCTTCGTGTCACATCAGAAACTAGGGGAGCCAACCAACCCTTTAGATCATCTAGGGTCTTCTTCTGGATTAGATCTATGTAATAGTGCATAACATTCATGGTACATCTGAGTACCTCATTAATGTCAGTGTTGCTGCACTTTACCTTCCGGCCTCGGACGATCACATCATCTATCGGTTTAAATGTACTGGATTTCTTTTTTCCCTTTTGGTACCAGCTCCCCATAGGCAGAGTAGAACTCCCGGACCCAAGTGGGAATATAAGGGCCTCGGGGCTTTGTGAAGATCTCGAATTAGTGGACTTAATGGTGTTCCATACCTCAGGGTACCGGTCTACCACACCATGTGTAGATAACCGTTTTTCCTCTAGAATGGTGTTATGGCCCTCGGCCTTTAGTCTATTGAATGAATGGGGTGGAGGAGCTTGAACTGGTGGTGGGACCTGCACTACTGTCTTAGTTGGAGTTGGACGCGTAGGAGGCACCGTATTCCTAGACGGATCATTCGTTGACTCGAAGTGTAGCTCCGCTCTCCTAGCCTGTAGGAGCTGGTAATCTTCTGGCTAAAAAACAGAGGCAGGAGAACTACCCTCAGAGTGGCCCTTACTCTTAGAAGTAGTGAGGTGAGTGGCAGAAACACCCTCACTGTTGGAGCTCCCCTACGCTAGTTTAGGTTGTACAGAGCCTTTTCCCCTGCCCTTTCCCCCTTTTTTATGACGTTTGGATACCGTGGCCCGGGAGGTTGCAACCTCCTCATTAATGACTATCCCTCTAGCCCGCTTTCGAGGCAGTTTATTTCTTCCCGCAACCTTCGGTCTAGCAATTTTTGCAAAAGAAAATCACATACGTTAGAAGCAACTAAAGAAAAGTTTCAAAATAAGAAAATTGAACAGGGACACTCATCGAATCATTCGGCAAGTCACCGAACCCATTTGGCCAGCCAAATCGGGCTCGCCGAAAGTTCCAGGAAAACATCATTAAAAAATAAGCACAGGTCGGCGATGTCCGAGGTAATTTTGTGAATCACTAACATCATTCGGCGAACTAGAAGTAGCTCGGCGAATGTTACAGAACATTTTCAAAAATATGTGGAGTAGAAGGGCAATCGGAAGGGAATTTCGGCGAGTCGCCGAGTCAACACGGCGAGCTCAGGCTTATCTCCAAAAGTTAGAGAACATAGACCTCAAACAAGGAGAATTAAAAGGCGATTGAGGGGTGTTGAGGCGAACCGCCGAACCAGCGGGCAAGCTCGACCCAGCTCGCCAAATAGTTCAACCTACCAGATTTTTACCCCGATCTTTAAAATCTAACCCACAACTGACAAAAACAAAATTAACCCACTATTCCATGCAATTAGGTTTAGAACCATACTACCCATGCCCATGGGGTACTCACAATTCCCTCGATTTGGCCAAAATTGGCCAATTGATGTCTTTCTTCCTTTAAAATAACGTCAACTGCTCCATCATTGGGAAATATTCGACAATCGGCACAATTCAGGATTACTCAGACTTCACCTCCACTAGACCCACAATAAATTCAACACAACCCAACACAATTCACATGCTTAGACATGGGATTTCACAATTTAAGGCAAATTTACATCGATTAAAATTAAATATGGGTAGGCATTAACACCACACATTCAACAAATCATAATTATTCACATAGAACAACCACACAATTATCATGCATTCGATTTCACTGAAATGTAAAGACAGGGTTCGGATAACAAACCTTAGATGTAGAGAATTTAAAAATCTAGGCTAGCAACGAGTCCAAAAATCTTCCCCGAGTAATCGATCCCACAGAAAAAGTAAGTAAAATAGTATGAGAGTAAGAAAATATGCAGTCGTGAAAGTTTGGAAGTCGAAAAGTATAAAATGAGGGAGATCTTTGAATTGAAAATAGTTTGGGCTTTTTGACTCTTTAGTTCGCATGTCAGTCGACGATCATAACTCACGTCGTTAACCCACTCGGTGATGTGGCGAATAGCACTTTAGCTTATTGAGTTTTACAGAACCTCAAGAAAGCTAGGTGGTTCAAATGGCGTCCCAAATAGGGCTTGCTGACCTGTTTGGCGAGATGCCGACTGGACCTTTGGCTTGCCTAACTGCCCATTTTCCCAAAGTTTAAAATTTTCAACCTGCACATTCAACACCCATTATTCAAACAATAGCAGTAAAATTATAAAAGCTTGGGTTGCCTCCCAAGAAGCACCTTATTTATTGGCATGGCACGACATAGATACGCTTTCAAGGTTCATTTTTTGAGTTAGCCATGGTATCACTTGTTAGACCCCCTTTTGGCCTTTGGTTCAAATGAGATGAAATTTGACCCTTTTGCGTTTCAAGTTATTTAATGGACATTGAGTAAGAGGTGACCGGTTTATTGTGTGTGGAAACATCCTTTTTCATTTCTTTAATCACCTTGTCTGACCTTTCCACTTTATTGAGAAAACGTGCAAGCATATCATCATGTAAAAGTTTTCCGGGTCAGCCCTTTTCTCTTTTGGCTTTTGATGCTCATGGGGAGGAACATATCTTTCCTTGTCACCATCTTGTTCCTTCCAATTAGTCCCACGGTCAAGACATTCCCTGTCACGGTCTCTCAAGCTATCATCCCACTCTCTATTCCAACCTTGATTCCTGCCTAGCCTTAGATAGCTCGGGCGGAAATCTCCTCCTTGATTTTACAGAAAATTCACCACCTCATTATATACATCCTCAAAGTGTGCATCCTCGGGGTTCACTCTACTAACACCAACAACATTCACATTTTTCGACCCACTACCCATCACATTTTTTGACAAAATATCAAACTGGGTCCTCATTTCGGCCATATTTTGGCCTCGCTCTTAGTTGTTCTCTATCTAATCCTTTGTCATCCTAAAGGTCAAATGAGACACCTGATCCTCTTGAGTGTACCAGACTCTGTTTATCTTGGTCGTACCATCGAGGAGATTAGATGCTACTTCGAAAGGTTTCTGCATAATACGTCCTCGAACAAGTTGATCAGCCACGCCTTTGTTCACCTAGTCTAGATCCTGATAGAAGTGTTGTAACAACAAATTGTTTGGAAGCCGGTAAGTCGGACATTGAAGAACAACTTGTGAAATCCCAGCCACGTCGCATGGATTGTCTCACCTTCTAAACGTTTAAAGCCCTGAATATTATCTCTCAATGAAATCATCCTCAAAGGAGGGAAAAACCTTATGTAGAAGGCATCGGTAAGCTCGTCCCATGACGTAATAGAATCCCTCGGTAGATCAGCTAACCATTTGTTTGCCTCCCTCATCAAAGAGAAAGGGAATAGCCGGAGACAAACTGACTCTTGTGAGATGTTTTTGAATGAGAATGGACCATATATGTCCACAGAGTTCCGAATATGATCATGGGGATCCTCATGAGCCAAGCCTCAAAACAACCCTTTCATTTGCAATAGTTGCAACATCGTGCTTGTCACGTGGAACACAGTATTTCCCTCGGGAGGAGATAAAGGAATAGCACCTACACCACCCAAGTGAATTTCAGTGACATCATTCAAATTCCCCATGTCATCTTGGTGTCCAAGTTGGCTATGTTAATTCCATTCACACTCATCCAGTCCTCAGTTCACAAACAACAAACAACATGCACAAAACAAAATAAGTCGATTCAACTACAACAAAAAAATATCACAATCTAAACTTCAATAGGAGAATTCAAAACACCACTCCCCGGCAGTGGTTCTTTTTTTAATAAATGCTACACTACACCTCATCCAATACTAGGTGTAGGCGATTAAAATCTAGTATAAATACAACAAAGAATTAGTGTCACGACTCGGGAGTACACCCCAAATGCAACACGGTCTACTCGACACCGAAGGGTTCTAATACAAGCCTCATAGCATTCTTGAACATAAGAACATAGGAAAATAGAGAAGAACTAAAAAAATTCATTTACAATTGAAGACGTTTTCATAAACTAAAAGACATAAAGGAAAAAATAGGTAATGTCCTCGAGACTATGAGGACTCACCAAGTCTTCATCTTCAAGCACCTTAGGAACCTATTCCTCAAGCATAGAACACCAATATCTCCAAACCCTACACTTTGGTAAATGGGAGAAGAAATATGGGTTAGCACATTAGATGTACTAAGTATGGAAGCCATGCAAAAATCATGCTTATAACAAACATTTTCTTTGATAGTCATAATATATGCCATTTTGATAAACAAACATTCATGAACATAAACATAAGAGGCATAATATTCAACCACAACCAACATACAAGTCATTTACCACATTAGAACATAATCATCGTGTAAACCTTTACCTTCACATTAAGCCTTCACCCTAAGTAACCCTCACGCTATACTTTGTGCAATGTATGGATATCATCCCATACAACCATCCACACCAAAGTACCACCTTAAGGTCACCAAAAGTGAACTTACCATTCAACCTTTCCACCTTTACACAATAAAGCATATAAGAGGCATAAACATTACATAAGTCATACCATCACATTAAAACCAACATCTAAGACAACTCTAAGTCATACTTGTGCAATGTGCAAGTAATATCCCATACTACTACTCACACTAAGTACTCATTTGATGTCACCATAGACAAGGCACATTCATACTCAAGAAGTCATAACAAGGAAGTAAATCATATTACAATCCAAGTATAGCATGCATCTTCACATTAAACATATAAGTCAACCTTCTTCATTAACTTCATAACATTAAGAGCACCTTCATTCATTTTGACATTATATAAACATTCTTCATTAACAGCATCATAAGAGCCCATTCATTTCATTGAACATTATAAAGGAACATACCATGACATCTCTCAAAGCCTACTTGTGCAATGCATAGATGGCGTCCAATCCCACCACCCACACTAAGTAGTGCATTCTTAAGAAGCCATAGTTCATTAATATTCTTTGTGGGGGTAAGACTTAACCGACATAGACCATGTGAGAAATTCATGGAATCCCGGTATCACCTTCACCGGAAAAGGGATTCCTATTTGCCTAAGGTAGGACCATTGTTTGTTTAGCCTTAAGTGGATCTACTAGCTAAACCTATGTGGGCACATAGTTACGGGATAGGGAGATTGCCACTAGATACCCCGCCTCAACTCACGGATGAGCATCCATCTCAAGAGATTGCTACTAAGTACTCGACCTCAACTCACACATGAGCACCCATCTCAAACCATATCCTCTCGGTGCTTGGTGATGTTCAACGTAATCAAATGACACTATTTTGGTTCAAGTGCCAATGATCCCGTGTAGTGATATAACCCAACCAAGTGTTGGGATCGTTCACACATGAAGTGGTTTTGAGAATTAATAGAAAAATAAAACCAAGTTCTAATTAGTCATAGTTATAAACATTATCGAATACAAACATACTAAATCTAAGGGGTGATGCAAGCGTCAATAATCAATAGGGGGTTTGTATTAATTAACAACTAAAAACAACAAAGATATAAAGAAACTAGATATGGAGACGAGATTCTTGGGATGTCATAGGAATACGGGATAAACTAGACTATCGGGTACATGCTTTTGATAGTAAATTGTTGAACATTTGTGACTAGGCTAGACTATAGTGGGGTTAAATTCTCTCTCGAGTAACTTACCTCGAATCAACTCAGTTTTTCTCGAACATCGAGTTGCCGCATTAAGCACAACCTCTGCCTTAGCCCATTCACTCTCTCGAGCTGTATGTGTGGGAGAAGGACTAGGATTCACTCTCTCAAGTTGAACCCATGTCGACCCAATACCACCGTCTATCAATTTAGTAGTCTTAGTTTTACAACCTTTCTCATGAGCAAGCCAAAAACACTAAGATGAAATACTATTTTCTACTACAATCCCATTAAGTTCATGCACAACTACTAAATGAAATCACATTTAAACAACAAATAAACCATCAACAAGAAAGACCCAACAGATAATTTAGCCCATATTCACAAAATCACACCCCAAGAATTGGGCTTTTAGCCAGACATGTAAAAGAGATAAAAATTTATACCAATATCAGTTTCCATCAACTGGTTATGAAGAATTAAGTCTTAAAGCACGTCAAGAGTGAAGAATTTTCGAGACCCACGTCCAATTTCTTGGAGTTGAAACCCTTTGAATCTTTAAGGTCTTAGAACAAAGTGTCCAAAACCCTCTAAAACGTAGAATCTCTCAAAAACTGTAAAACGTTCGAATAATAGAAGTGATACTAAGCTAGAAATTTAAAACAAGTATTTATAGTGTTTGAAAATTTGTTTTGCGGAGGACCTTTTGGCACAGTTAGTCGGGATCGCCGATACGCTCGGTGATCCACATTTTGGTCGATTTCATCACATTCCTACTTTATCCTTCAGCCTCTTGGCGTTTTGAGTCATTGGGCGATATGGTACTGCTTCGCGGAACTGCTCGACGACACGCCGACTACTCCATTTCATCGCCAACTTGATATTTTCCTTGAAGGCTCAGCACATTAGAACAAAAGGCGATCTCCAGGACGATCGGTGATCTTCAATCCTTCATTTCTTCATTCTTTCCAGTCGTCTTGTTCCTTTTTACCAAGTAGTGTCCATGCTTTGCTTCAAACTCCAAATACCTGAAACTTAAGGACTTACATCAGATATTGAGACAAAATATGCATTTGAGGACACTAATTCTATCAAAATATAGCCCTAAATGAGTCCAATTTGTGGACTCATCAACACTCCAAACTTAAATGGCTCAACGTGCCTATTTTCAACCCAACTTTTCGAATTCAACCCCGTAACCCCCGAAAACAAAAATCAAAGCCTACACTAGTACAATTAAGGTAGGACCCATAGCACCCAAACACAACCCTTTGAATTTTAATCCACTTTAAGGCGTACAATTATGGGAATTCAGCAGTCACCACTACTCGAGCAAGATTATCAAATTAAATCATGCATGTAAACAATCTAATCCTATCAGGCAGGATCAGAACACTTCAACAAGATCAGGCTATTGTAAATGAGTATAATTTTTGATAAAATAAACTCGGGGCATAGAAAACCAACTTTTTGTGCTGATAAAGAGAAAATTGAAACGCTAGGCTATAATGTAATTGAATTCTGAGAACAAATCAACACTAAAAGTACTCTAAAAATGCAAAATATAGGAACTAGCATGCGGATGTGATTTTGGGAAGATAAAAAGTGAGGGAAAGTGAACGAGGTTGAAACTTTTAAACCTTTGGTGATATATAACCGTCCAGTTCGCATCCATTTGGCGACATTAGTAACGTTTTCCTACTTTTACAGGACCTTCAGTTGCTTTAGGGTCCAAAGGCGGACAACATCGGGATCGCTGACCTGTTCGGCGATTCGCTGAATGGAACTTTTAATTCGCCAAATGCAACTTCCACATACTCTCCACACTTTAACATGTACATTCAACACACCATTAGTTTTAAAACAAAAAGAAAGCAATAAAGGGTTTTGCGTTGCCTCCCAAACAGCGCCTTAGTTAACATCGTGGCACGACTCACCTCCATGCTCAAGTTCCACTAGTGTGGTTTGCCTCAATTTCATCAGGCAACCCCTTTTCGGATCTTTATAGCTCTCATTTAGGACTTTGTCCACTTGGGACCCTAGTAGATGAATAAGCATGACATGGGAGGTTGACATCTGGTTCAATAGCAATACATTCTCCCTGAGTTTCTCCAATACCATGTCCTGCGTATTGGCTTTCCGGAGAAGGAGCGTGAGCATTGCTTCAGTTTGTCCATCCCCCTTATTCTTTGATTTTCTTCGTTCATGGGGAGGGACATAGCGGTCTTTCTTGACGCACCGGACGTCAAGTTCTCTAACCTTTTTGGCCAACTCATCCATCTGAGTCATCAGTGCAGCCATCATGAAGTCCATTTCTACTTCTTGGTTTTTCTCGGCCATGTGATCAAGTAGTTGGACTACTATCACATATCATTGTTTTGCAATGCCACCCGGAATGAGTTAATCTGCCAACACCTTGTTTCCGGGACCAATACTTCTGTAGAAACAGTCAAGGAGGACTCTATCGGGAATTTCATGATTTGGGCATTGAGTTATCAGTTCTTTAAACCTTGCCCATGTCTCATGGATCCGTTGACCTTCCAATTGTTTGAAGGTTAGGATGTGATCCCTGAACAACATTACTTCAAATGGAGGAAACCCCATTAGCTCGTGAGTACTGCTCGACCTACTCACTTCCTGTGTTTTGAAGCTCAAAACAACAAAACAAAACTAAAAATTAAGTTAGTAAACTACAACTAAGAAGAACTAAAATTTTACTAAACTAAAAATTCACAAATAACACCACTGCCCGACAATGGCACCATTTTGATGTTCGACGTAATCAACTGACACTATTTTGGTTCAAGTGCCAACGATCGCGTGTAGTGATATAACCCAACCAAGGGTTGGGATCATTCCCACAGGGAGTGGTTTCGAAAATTACTAGAAAAATAAAAATTAGTTCTAATCAGTCATAACTATAAACATTATCGAATACAAACATACTAAATCTAATGGGTGACCCAAGCGTCAATTATCAATGGGGGTTTGTATTACTTAACAACTAAAAAGAGCAAATATATAAGGAAACTAGATAGGGAGATGATATTCTTTGGATGTGATAGGAATACGGGATAAACTAGACTATTGGGTACATGCTTTTGATAGTAAATTGTTGAACATTTGTGACTAGGTTAGACTATAGTGGGGGTAAATTCTCTCTCGAGCAACTTATCTCAAATCATCTCGGTTTCTCTCGAACAATGAGTTGCCGCATTAAGCACAGCCTCCGCATTACCCCATTCACTCTCTCGAGCTGAACCCATGTCGACCCAATACCACCGGCTATCAATTTAGTAGTCTTAGGTTTACTACCTCTCTGTTGAGCAAGCCAATAATACTGAGATGAAATCGTATTTGCAACTATAATCCCATTTATTTCATACGCAACTACTAAACAAAATCACATTTAAACAACAAATAAACCATCAACAAGCAAGACCCAACAGATAATTTAGCCCATATTCACAAAATCACACCCCAAGAATTAGGGTTGTAGCTAGACATGTAAAAGAAAAAAAAATTATACCGGTATCAGTTTCCATCAACTAGGTATGAAGAATTAAGTCTTAAAACACGTCAAGAGTGAAGAATCTTTGAGACCCATGTCCAATTTCTTGGAGTTGAAACCCTTTGAATCTTCAAGGTCTTAGAACAAAGTCTCCAAAATCCTCTAAAACTTAGACACTCTCAAAAACTGTAAAAAGTTTGAATGATAGAAGTGATACCTAGCTAGAAATTTAAAACAATTATTTATAGTATTTTAAAATTTGTGCTACGGAGGACCATTCGGCGCAGTTAGTTGGGATCACCGATTACATTAGTTGAGGACACTAATTCTATCAAAATATAGCCCTAAATGAGTCCAATTTGTGGACTCATCACTTAGTATTATTCCCCATGGAGTACATTACATTAGTTCATTATGGGATAAAGGATTTCTACTAGATACCCTGCCTCAACTCCCGGATGAGTATCCACCCCAAACCGAACATTCACTAAAATGGAATATAGGGATTGTTACTAGATACTCTGCCTCAACTCCCGAATGAATATCCATTCCATCCCAACATTTATTCATTGGAAAGCTCATAGATTCAAAGATGAGAATAGACTTTCACCTTAGAACCCCCTTAATGTTAGAAAGTCCTTTCACAATCGGTCATTAACATTCATTATAGTACCATTGAGAATAGCCTTTCAATAGACTCAACATTCATTAATATTATCATTGAACGTCATTCATTAGTCATTCATGAGTGTGTGTGTGAGTATGTGAGAATAGCCTTTCACATATACCCTCATCATTCATACAATTGCCTTCTAAACATGATTATAACTCATTCATAAGGATCACACACATAATTCTCATCATATTCATACATTAACCATTCATTCATTTTTAAGTGTCAAATTGAGAATAGCCTTTCGATAATAACACATTTACATTTTAGACAAGATCATCATTCTATCATTGAAATCCCATGCATATCCTTCACATAACATTCATATATAAAACATCATGATAATACTTCAATTACTCAAAATATGCCTTCAAGGCCATGATCACAATGTACATAATAAGTAAACACCTCCACCTTTCAGGTGGATCAATATACAAAGTAAGTAAACACCTTCGCCTTTCAAGTGGATCAATAGCTCAAGCATAATTCTAACTCAACATAAAATTAGGTCATCACTTGCCCTTTCAAGGACATTATCATAAGTCACCAACAAACCTTTAACTAATACAATTTGGCATGAATAGTGATTCAATTCAACAATCTAAATCAATTTAGGTATAATCCATCAACATTCATTCATGATCATCAAACCCACTTCAAAAGGTACAATTTAGGAATTGAGAGAATTCAAGGGTTCATAGAGTATTTTCATCATAAATCATCACTTAAACACTAATACAATCATAACTTGTGATTAGAAACCATTTGAAAATGTTTGATGAAAGAACCCATGAGATTGAGTGAAAACCTAGATTTGCATGATTGGAAATCTTCTTTGAATTGGCTCCTAGAATGAAAAATTAGACAAGGATCAAGACCACCATACCTTGCTATTGATTCCCCACGAAAATTGAAGAAGAAACACCTTCAAAATCCCCAACCCTAGCTTGAACTTAACCTTGATCTCCATTGGAGTTTCTATAGAGAAGACTTTAGGAGGGGAGGGATTTTGATTCGAGGAATTTGAATAATGAAATCTAAAATAGGTTTTAACACTTTTAATACTCTTAAAATACATAAATAAACCCAAAATAACCGTTCACCAACTAATAAAGACATGGGGTGAATTTACCAATTCACCCCCACCAAGGCCGACCAAACCAGAATTACACGTTCAAATGATGCCCACAAAACCATGAACCGTGGTATATTGACGCCTCATCCTGGTCATCTATGGTTTGTGGCTATAGCTTGCATTTGAATACCATGACCTACGGAGGACATCCACGGGGCGTGGATGGACCTACGGGGCGTGGTCCCCTTTCGTAGGTCACCAGGTCATTGGCAACAATCAAGTTTCCTTGGGGTCTTGGAGGTTAAGCTTAGGGTCCTCCTCAAGGACCCTTAGGGTGGTCCTTGGGGAGTCGTACCGTGACGTTTAACCCCTAAACCCCTCAACCATGGCTCGGGACAACATACAACAACATCAAACACCCTCAAACTTCACACCAAACTCAAAAACACATATGTTAGGCTCTAGTTTTAGTAGTTCATTTTTAGGGTCGTTACATTACCCCCCACTTAGGAACATTCATCCTCGAATGACACTTTAAACATATTAAGGGGTTAACGACTCCAATAAGCAGCCTAACAAGCATGCAACATTAAACACAATGTACAAAGCCAGAAGGAAACCTCAACTCCACATCAAACAAACTCAATGCAATACAAGCAAGTAGGAACTACATCTACAAACTCATTATGCACGAAACTTCAACATTTCTCATTTCATTGGAGGAACTTCCTTCTCCAAATCACATCATGCTCATCATAACATCATTAGACACATTATGCAATTCTTCATAAAAGCACATTTAGGCATGTTCAACATTTAACCTCATGAAACATATAGACAACTCATACTAAATGCACAATAACATGAGGAACATAAGTCATGATAACTCATTTTCTCATTCAAACAAGAATTCAATTGAAACATGCATAACATAAGTTGACCATAGAAACACAATATCACACATGACTCCACAACGTGAAACAAGCCAAAAAGGAACTCTTTGTCTTAGGCTTCAATAGGCACATAAAAAAAGAGGTAAAGATATCTGAACTCTCAACAACGTTATTACTCAACATAACATCCCTCACTTAGGAGAAGACCCAACTAAGGCTCATCATGAACCAAACATGGGAACCTTAACAAGACATTCACAACCATAAGGAACTATCAACAAACCAGTGCTTTTAAACTAGGAAGGTCCTTATTAAGCAACTCTTTCTCACAATCAACCTTACCACAACACTCAAGGTCTCATAGGAGTCTACCACACCGGGCCTTAACTCCTCAAACTCACTACACCTCTTAAGATGAGAAAATCAACCTAACCTAAATCATGAACATCAAAGACACTCAAAGACCTTACCATCTAGGCACATTATCCCCCACTTGGGAGAAACCTTATACTAGCTCTTTCAAACTTCACTTCTATCCATTCTAAGGTCGAAATAAAACATCACTACACCTTCATACTCATCACACCTAGGCACTTCTAAAACATAACATTTCATCCACTCTTTCAATATACCTCGTAACTCATCTTGACTAATTCGGATTCTACCAACAACACATATAACCATAAAGCAACCCATTCACACTAAAGTGAACATCACTAAATTCTATCTCAAATCTATCAAGTCACATGGCCATAGTTGGCATCACAACCAACCTTTCCTCTCCCTCAACCCTTGTAACATAAACCTTTCAATTGGTCATACTCTAAAGACCATCACATAAGGAACAAGAGACAGACATTATACAGCTAAACTCTATGGCACAACTTGAAGAATGAAGAAGTGAAACTTTCTTAACACCCAATAGCCTCCTATTCATAAT
This sequence comes from Solanum tuberosum, assembly GCF_000226075.1. Taxonomy (NCBI): domain Eukaryota; kingdom Viridiplantae; phylum Streptophyta; class Magnoliopsida; order Solanales; family Solanaceae; genus Solanum; species Solanum tuberosum. The sequence goes on along the minus strand of NW_006238984.1, from coordinate 1,033,469 downwards.
GTGGGGCACTTCACATTATGAACAAGACTCTACTAGATGTGGTTTGAGACAACCTAAGACCATTCCAAAATCTTTAGCTCTGATACCATGTTTGTCACGACCCGGGGGTACACCCCGGATGCAACACGGCGTACTCGACCTCGAAGGGTCTAATACAAGCCTCATAGCATTCTTGAACATAACAACATAGGAAAATAGAGAAGAATTAAAAACTTTCATTTACAATCGAAGATATTTTCATTACAAGCAAGCGGAACACTTTCTAGACTATATATACTATGTCTGAAACCTACTAATACTTTAAATACAATATTGGGACTCAGCCCATACAAAAGCTTTAACATAAACTAAAAGAAATAAAGGAACAAAGTGGGTATTGTCCTCGAGACTGTGAGGACTCACCAAGTCTTCATCTTCAAGCACCTTAGGAACGTACTCCTCAAGCATAGAAAACCAATATCTCCAAACCCTACACTTTGGTAAAAAGGTAGAAGAAATATGGGTTAGCACAACAGATGTACTAAGTATGGAAGCCATGCAAAAATCATGCTTAAAACGGACAATTTCTTTTATAGTTATGATATATGCCATTTTGATAAAAACCTTCATGAACATAAACATAAGAGGCATAATATTCAACCACAACCAACATACAAGTCATTTACCACATTAGAACATAATCATCTTCTAAACATTTACCTTCATATTAAGCCTTCAACCCCAAGTAACCCTCAAGCTATACTTTGTGCAATGTATGGATAGCGTCCCGTACCACCATCCACACCAAAGTACCACCTTAAGGTCACCAAAAGTGAACTTACCATTCAACCTTTCCACCTTTACACAATAAAGCATATAAGAGACTTAAACAATACATAACTCACAGCATCACATTAAAAAGAACATCTAAGACAACTCTAAGTCATTTTTTTGCAATGTGCAAGTAGCATACCATACTACTACTCACACTAAGTACTCATTTGAAGTCACCATAGACAAGGCACATTCATACTCAACTAAGTCATAACAAGGAAGTAACTCATAATACAATCCAAGTATAACATGCATCTTCACATTAAACATATAAGTCAACCTTCTTGATTAACTTCATTACATTAAGAGCACCTTCATTCATTTTGACATTATATCAACATTCTTCATTAACATTATCATAAGAGCCCATTCATTTCATTTAACATTATAAAGGAACACAACATGACCTCTCTCAAAGCCTACTTGTGCAATGCATATATTGAGTCCCATACCACCACCCACACTAAGTAGTGCATTCTTAAAAATCCATAATTCATTAACATTCTTTGTGGGGGTAATCCTAAACTGACATATACCATGTGAGCAATTCATGGAATCCCGGTGTCACCCTCACCGGATAAGGGATTCCTACTTGCCTAAGGTAGGACTATCGTTTGTTTAGCCATAACAAAAATCCACTTGCTAGACTTATATGGGCAGATAGTTATGGGATAGGGAGATCTCTACTAGATACCCCACATCAACTCAAGGATTAACATCCATCTCAAGAGATTTCTACTAAGTACCCCGCCTCAACTCACGGATGAGCATCCATCTCAAACCGTATCCTCTCGATGCTTAGCATTATTCCCCACAAAGTACATTACATTCATTATATTAGTCCATTATGGAACAAATGATTGCTACTAGTTACCCCCGCCTCAACTCCCAGATGGGCATCCATCCCAAACCCAACATTCACCAAAATGGGATATAGGGATTGTTACTAGATACTCTGCCTCAACTCCCAGATGAGTATCCATACCATCCCAACATTCATTCATTGGAAAGCTCATAGATTCAAACATGAGGATAGCCTTTCACCTAAGAACCCCTTTAATGTGAGACAGTCCTTTAACAACAAGTCATTAACATTCATTAGAGTACCATTGACAATAGCCTTTCAATAGACTCAACATTCATTAACATTATCATTCATTAGTCATTCATGAGTATGTGTGTGAGTATGTGAAAATAGCATCTCACATATAGCCTCATCATTCATACAATTGCCTTCTAAACAAGATTATAACTAATTTATAAGGATCACACACATATAATTCTCATCATATTCAGACAATAACCATTCATTCATTTTTAAGAGAGTCATAAATAGCCTTTAGATAATAACACATTTACATTCTAAACAAGATCATCAATCTATCATTGAAATCCCATGCATATTCTTCACATCACATTCATATATATAACATCATGATAATACTTTAATTACTCACACTATGCCTTCAAGGCCAATATCACAATGTACATAATAAGTAAACACCTCCACCTTTCAAGTGAATTAATATACAAAGTAAGTAAATACCTCCACCTTTCAAATGGATCAATAGCTCAAGCATAATTCTATCTCAACATGAAATTAGGTCATCACTTGCCCTTTCAAGGCCATGATCATAAGTCACCAACAAACCTTTAACTAATACAATGTGGCATGAATAGTAATTCAATTCAACAATCTAAATCAATTTAGGTATAATCCATCAACATTCATTCATGGTCGTCAAACCCACTTCAAAAGGTTCAATTTAGGAATTGAGAGAATTCATGGGTTCATAGAGTATTTTCATCATAAATCATCAATTAAACACTAATACAATCATAATTTGTCATTAGAAACTATTTGAAAATGTTTGATGAAAGAACCCATGAGATTGACTGAAAACCTAGATTTGCATGATTTTAAATCTTCTTTGAATTGACTCCTTGAATGGAAAATTACACAAGGATCAAGACCACCATACCTTGCTATTTATTCCCCACGAAAATTGATGAAGAAACACCTTGAAATCCCTAACCCTAGCTTGAACTTGACCTTGATCTCCAATGGAGTTTCTAGAGAGAAGACTTTAGGAGGGGAGGGGTTTTGATCCGGGGAATTTGAATAATGAAATCTAAAATAGGTTTTAACACTTTTAATACTCTTAAAATACCTAAATAAACCCAAAAAACCGTCCACCAACTAATAAAGACTTGGGGTGAATCGAATTCACCCCCACCAAGGCCGAACCAAACAAGAATTGCAGGTTCAAACGACGCCCAACAAACCACGGAACGTGGTCTGGTTGACGCCTCATACTGGTCATCCGTGTTTGGTGGTTGTGGCTTGCATTTGAGGGCCATGACCTACGGAGGCCATCCACGGGGCGTGGATGGACCTACGGGGCGTGGTCCCCTTCCGTAGGTCACCAAGTCCTTGGCAACAATCAAGTTTCCTTGGGGTCTTGGGGGTTAAGCTTAGGGTCCTCCTCAAGGACCCTTAGGGTGGTCCTTGGGGTGTCGTACCTTGATGTTTAACCCCTAAACCCCTCAACCATGGATCGGGACAACATACAACAACATCAAACACCCTAAAACTTCACACCAAACTCAAACACACACACGTTAGGCTCTAGTTTCACTAGTTCATTTTTAGGGTCGTTATTGTTGGGGTTGATCCCACTAGGAGCGATACAAGTTAGAATTCAATTATGAAGTTATAAACGTGGTCTAATAAATTGTAGGAATAGAAATTATCAAATCATTTATATAAATCAAAGAGGTTAACAAGGAATGTCAGATGGGGAAATTAGGTTTTTTCAATTAACAACTACAACAATTGAGAAAATAGGGGAGTAGATAAGTATAGAGGGATTCTCGGGGATGTGATCGATTATAGGCTAATTTTGCTATATGGGTAATTGTAATTTACTAAAAATTGATGAATCTTAGTAGGTAGGCTAGACTATAGATGCAACAACTTTCTGTCGAACAACTATTACGATTCAAGCGAGTTCCCTCGAACATCGACAAGCCTAACAATAAAAATAGGTCATACCTCAAATCATCTACTCTCTCGATCTAGAAGGTATGATCGAATAAAGATTCACTCTCTCGAGCTAAACCGGCAACAACCCAATCAGTACAATCATCAATCGATGACCTTCGTTCTAGAACTTCTTTCTCAAGCAAGCCCAGAACACTAAGCTAGAATTGCATTTGCAATTACAATTCATGTGTTAATACATAACTATCAATCAAACACACTTTAAAACAATATTTAAATTTGTAAACGACAATACCCATAAGCTAATTAGAACAAATAATCATACGATCACACCCCAAGAATTGGGGTTTTAGCCACACATTATAAAAAGGAAGAAACGATTACCAATTATGTTATCCATGAACTGGGTAATGGTTCCCAAATCTCTACAATGCTTCAAATCATAAAAATTTAAAAACCCACTTGAAAACTCTACTTAAAAACTCTAAAAATTAGACTTTAGGATTAAAAACTCAAGGTGAAACTCTCAGAATACTTGTTTAGAATCTTGGACTTTCAGAATTCTCCACCCACACTAAAAGTCTTTTGAAAATTTACATTTATACTCTTCAAAATTTGCAGCTTGTAGACTTATCGGAGGAGTTAGTTGAGCATCACCAACCAGGTCGGTGATGCACCTAGTGTCGTGTTTCCTCACCGTCTTGTTTTGCCTCTTTAACATCAGAGTTTTGTGACTTAAGGCGATCAAGATTGAAGTCATCGATCCATTCAGTGGTTCACCAACTGTCCATTTCCGTAGCAAAGTTGGTTTTACCCCAAGGCTGGCACTCCGAAACTTTTGGCGAGGTGAAGAGCCACTCGGCGATTCACCGAGTGGTCTTGGAGATCACCAGGATTGTCTTTCTTCAACTTTTTTGGCTATTTTGCTCCTTCCTGCCCGATAATATCCTTGCCTTGCTTCTTCGCCTTCATTGCTGCAAATCAAAACTTTAACATCAATTTAGAGAATTAATTAAGCATTGAGGCAATAAAACTATGGAAACAAAGCCCTAAATGAGTCAAAATCCCTGACTCATCAAGTTTTTAGTCCAAACTATCCAAGGCCAGGTGGGAGTCAAGATTGGAATAGGGATTGTGATGATGGTTGGAAAGACAGAGATAGGGAATGGTGTGACCGTGGTACGAATAGAAGGGATCGGTATGGATATAAAGAACGATTTGTGCCTCCCCATGAGGGTCAAAAGCCAAAAGAGCCACGGGCTGATTTTGAAAATTTCACACCGAATATATGTTTACTCGTATTCTCAACAAAGTGGAAGGATCGGACAAAGTACTATAGAAAATGAAAGATGATATATCTTCTCTGAACCAAATGTTGACGTCACACTCGGTGTCTATTAAGCTGCTGGAAACACAGATGGGTCAAATCTCATCTCATTTTAATCCAAGGCCAAAATTAGGTTTACTGAGTGATACCATGGTTAACCAAAAGAATGAATCTTGAAAGTGTGTCTTCCTCGTGCCACAACGTTAAATAAGGCGCTTCGTGGGAGGGAAACCAAGTTTTAGTTTATGTTATTTGAATAACAGTTGTTGGATGTGCAGGTTGAAAAATTAGATATTTTGGGAGAAATGGGCAATTGGGCAAGCTCATGACTCATTAGGCGAATCACTGAGTGGGTTGGCGAGCCCAATGTGGATCACTTTTTTGGAAAAACAAAAGGTTGGTGCTCTGGTAACTTCGTCTTGCAAAGTTCCAATCGGCGAATCACCGAATGGGTCAGCGACATAAATAGACATCGGCAATCGAGGTGCGAACTAAAGAGTCAAAAGGCTTCCAACCATTTTAAATTCAAAACTCCTATTTATTTTGCATTTTTCAACCCTTGCCCTGTTTTAATTTCATTTTAGATTGTAGTTTGTGTGAAGTTTTTGCATGGGTGCCGTTTCGTGGTTTAAATTCGTTGCATGTTTTCATATTTTCCCATGTTTCTTATTTATCTACTTTTGAGGTTGGTGTCCTGAATTTGTTTTGATTTCTTGCCATATCCTAAGAATGTTAGTGTAGTTGTTAGATTGAATGTATGCCCTTGTGTGATTATCTGATTAGTTATTATTGTTGGGTAAATCGAGCATGTTCAATTTTCGGCTTGTTTAAGTTTGAATTCCATGTTTAAATTGCTTCTAAATGTGGGTGCATGGTTACATCATGTTGGGTTTGGTGTGGGTTAAGTCTACGTAACTCGAATTGCACCGAATAATTGAATCTGTCCAATTATAGATTGGGTGACGTCATTCTTAAGGGAAAGCAATGAAGTCTATCCTTGAAGTATGAGGACTCACCAAAGCTTGGAAATCAATCAAATCAGCCACTAGCCAAGAAACTGAGCACCCTGAATATCGGACCCTACATTTAGGAAAAATGTAGGTAAGAGTATGCGTTAGTACAAAATAATGTACCAAGTATGATAACCATACATAAAACATTTAAATCATGCTTAAGGGACATATCATTTCATGACATGCAATTGACCGAGCTAAAACATAATCTGACAGAGTTATAAAACATAAGTCATAAATCATGGTCAATGCAAGCTAACTTCATCTTTAAAATCTTGGAACTCATATGTGATACTACTTGAAGTAACCTTAGCTCATTCTTAGTTGTGGGGAATTAGCCTTAACCGAAATTGAGACCATGTGAACTATAACATGGAATCTAGTGTCTACCCCACACCGAAAAGGGGTGCTGAAGGTAGAACCTTGAACGTCTAGCTTAAGTGGATCCATTACCTAATCAATCTATGGGGGAACATAGTTATGGGATAAGAAGATTGCTACTAGAAACCTGGCCTCTACTACGGGGGAGCTTCCATCTATTGCTTTAGAAACCCGACTTCTACTACGGGAGTGCTTCCATCTCACTATCAATATTCACTGGGTGCTAAGCATAAATTCCCATGGAATAGTCATTTCTTACTTTACTTCATTACTCATGAAAAGGTGTCGTTGGCCAACCAATTAAAGCTAGTTTCATTATGATAGCTCCTAGTCTTTGATTCAATTAGGTGAGAAAGACTTTCAACCCAAGAAATATTTCTACGTAATAAAACCTTTCACATCATGCAAGTATGTGTTTTAGTAAGAATATACTTTCACAACACAACATCATCATTGGTATTTTACTCTCAAAGAACCTTTTAAACATTTGCATAGATTTCATTAACAATGCATAAGTCTATAATTTACCGTTTGAGGTCAAAACCCACTTTCAATCATAAACTCTTAGAAAACATGGGTTAGATATGGAATTAATCATAAATACATGTAAAGCTTGCAATACATGGTCAATTTCATAAAACTCTTCCTTGAAGATCAAAATCCCACATCATATGATTCATAACTTCAAAACATGGGGATTACATGGTTCATGTGGAAATCATCATAAAATCATCATGTATAATCAATTCATGCATAATAGATCATAATTCATTCATTTAAATCAATAATGAAAGGAACCCATGCTAATTGAAGAAAATTCAAACTCAATTGGGGAATTCTACCATTTGAAATAAAGGAATTTGGGAGCTCCATGGATGGAAGGAATCCATGGATGAAAACTATCAAACCTTGAATCCAAATGCTAGCCTTCAATGGAGGAATTGGAACCTTAGCTTGAAACCCTAGGTGAATCCTTCTCTTCTTCTTCAAGTTTCTAGAGAGAGAATATTTGGAGAGGAATTTTGTTTCTTTTTGTAAAATTTGAAGAATGAAATAAATGGGTTAATTTTGGGGTTGAAAAAGCTTATATAGGGGTCCTAAACATAAGTAAAATGACATAGTATAGGAACTACTTAATTAGGATAAGACCCAACTGCCCCTGAGTTAACTGTCACCTGTCACAGACCTACCAACAGAAGGACCATGGTTTGACCCACTGCCCGTCTTGGTCGATCGTGGTTGGTGGTCAGAAAATTTTGTCCTAACCTACAGTTCCTGGATCACGAGGCATGGACCCACGTATGGACCGTAGGTCCAACTGTGGTCCATGTCATGGAAAATTTTGGGTGGCCAATCCACGGATCCCACTACGGTCCATGGTTCAACCCACGGGCTGTGGTTGGCCACCGTGGATTCCACCTTGAAAATGCTGAAATTTTATATATGGTGCCTTCTTTCGGATTCGGGGGTGTTACATGTCACTTTTTTGTTTCTTGCGAGAAGGTCCAGTCATGGATTCTGATCGACCCACCCTCTAGGATTCGGGTTCACCTATGAGATGGTAAGCTACATCTTAGTTTATTGTCGGTTATAAATTTATTAAATAAAATTACTTTTAAATTCATTTAAATAACTTGCTTGTATGCAAGATTCATCAAATCAAGTTGTAGAAGGAAAGTGGCGAGAAAAAAATTAAAATATGATTAATCACAGTAATCTAATCTTAATTATATGAAACCAATCTTTATTAGAAAAATAATTATAGTCTCATATACCTTCAAAATTTAATGTCAAAAAATTCCTATAAATTTCTACATTTTTTCCCTCAACATTGTAAATTTTCATCAAACACATGTCTCTACAAGTACTATTATTAATACGACTACCTACTCTACCCCTGTTCAAGGCCCCCGAAAGAGTAAGAAGACTATCACCCAGTTTGAGCAACTGTCCAAGATGTTAGTGCTTCCATTTGCATTCGCTCTTGCACATATTTTTCCATATTGGATGAAGGAAATAGTCCTACATGTCGAGAAAGGGAACATGCATCATTTTTAATTATGGGATGTTACTGAAGAGAACAACCCTAAAAATGATGAAGGCACTTATGTTGTGAAGATGAAGTCATGTAAGGAATATACAATAGTTTGTTCGGATTTGTTCGAAAATCGTGGATTGAGTTGTGGTGATGAGATTGAACTCTGTTGGGATACTAATTCGAATAATTTTAAATTCAAGTTAATTAATTGGGATCTTATTTTGTTAAATCATATGACGATTTTTGAGAGGAGATCAAATGATTTTTATAATTATATCTGAAATAAGTAAAAATATTTAAATTTTATTGTTTTTCTTTTCCTATTTCTTTCATTCAATCTCCTCTCAAAAATCATCATAATATTTAAAAAAATAAGATTCTAATTAATTAAATTGAATTTAAAATTGTTCGAATTAATAACCCAACAAAGTTCAATCTCATCACCACAACTCAATCCACAATTTTCGACAAATTCGCACAAACTATTGCATATTCCTTACATGGCTTCATCTTCACAACATAAGCGCCTTCATCATTTTTAGGATTGTTCTCTTTAGTAACATCCCGTAATTTAAAACGATACATGTCCCTTTATCGACAAGTTGGACCATTTCCTTCATCCAATGTGGAAAAACATGTGCAAGAAAGAATGCAAATGGAAGCACTAACATCTTGGTCAGTTGCTCAAACTGGATGATAGTATTCTTAATCTTTCTGGGACCTTGAACAGGGGCAGAGTGGGTTGTTGTATTCATAATAGTAATAGTAGAGAAATGTGTTTGATGAAAATTTACAATGTTGAAGGAAAAAAGGTAGGAATTTATAGGAATTTTTTGGCATTAAATTTGGAAGGTATATGACACTATAATTACTTTTCTAATAAATATTTGTTTCATATATTTAATATTAGATTACTGTGATTAATAATATTTTATTTTTTTCTCATCACTTTCCTTCTACAACTTGATTTGATGAAACTTGCATACAAGCAAGTTGTTTAAATGTATTTACAAGTAATTTTATTTAATAAATTTATAACAGACAATAAATAATCAATTATAATAAATCAATTTACATTAAAATTAATTATATTTGAAGCGTATCACGTATACAAGTTGGTAATTCTATGAAAAGATAATTCTTCTCTTAGTGTATTTTTTATTAATAATAGGGAAAGTTTTCAAATATATCATCAAACTATTAGAAATGACTCATCTATGACATCCGTTAAGAGTTTAGCACATTCATGTCATCATTGTTATAAAACATGTTCATTTATATCATTATATTTAATTGTGATTTTGTAAAAACAGTTTTGCCACATGGCAACTTGTTAGAGTTCCACCAAAAAATTTGACCCAATAAAAAAATAACTCACCCCACTCTATTATTTTCCCAACATGGACCGAAACTAACTCATTGGATCTGGCATAGATCTACTTGTTGCTAATAGATCTATTAGGGTATTGTTGTGATAGATAACTCTTGTATAAAGTTCATCAATATATGAGCTCATTAGTTTATCCCCCATCCATCTGAATGATTGGTGTCAACTCATAAGGAAGAATCAGTGATAAACTCAAAATCATCCATTCTCGCTCTATATTTGTTTGAATAAAATGCTTACCCAATTTCACACATCTAACCACAAAGTCATTTCTTATTCAGACTTTTCAATTTTTCCATTCATTTTCTGTGTGCCCTTGTTCCCACAATTATTCCCATTCTACCAACGAATTTCCATTCACAAGTAACATTTGAAGAAATTTTGAATACATTGACTTGACATGAGCATTGTTATGGGGAATTGATATTTAATTTATATAACAAGAGCAATGTTAGGATATTTTACTGATAATTAATTGCATTTACCAAAAAAAAAAAACATATAGGAATAGTTGGGCAAAAGATTTTGTTGATTATTTTTAAAAAATGAATGATATTTTGATATATTATTCGCATCTGACTACACGATTAAAAAGTTTTCATTACTTTCTTAAACTTCATATCTTCCTAAATTAAAACACATAAGAAAAAATGACATAGTAACATGACATTCAGATTTTTATATCTGAAATAAAGTAATAATATTTAAATTTTATTATTTTTCTTTTCCTATTTCTTTGAATGTCATGTGACTCTGTCGTTTTATTTTAGGTGTTTTAATTTAACAATATATGAAGTTTAAGAAAGTAATGAAAACTTTTGAATAGTGCAGTCAGTTGTGTATAATATATCAAAATATCATTCATTTTATTTCAAGATCAACAAAATCTTTTGCCCAACTGTTCCTATATGCCCTTTTTTATAAATGCAATTAAGTATTACTAAAATATCCTAACATTGCTCCTGTTATATAAATTACATATCAATCCTCCATAAAGATGCTCATGTCAAGTCAATGTATTCACAATTTCTTCAATTGCTACTTGTGAATGAAAACTTGTTGGAATAATGGGAATAATTAAATAAAGAAGGGCATACAAAAACTGAATGAGAATATTGAAAAGTCTGAATAAGAAATGACTTTTTCGTTAGATCCGTGAAATTGGATAAGCATTTTATTCAAAAAAAAATATATAGAGCAAGAATGGATGATTTTGTGTTTATCACCAGTTCTTCCTTATGAATTGAGACCGATCATTCAGATAGATGGGGGTAAACTAATGAGCTATGATATTGATGAGCTTTTTACAAGAGTTATCTATCACAACAATATCCTTATAGATCTATTAACAACAAGTAGATCTATGCCAGGTTCAATGAGTTAGTTTCGGTCCAAGTTGGGGAAAATAATAGATTGTGGATGAGTCGTTATTTTTTTATTGGGTCCAATTTTTTTTGTGGACCTCTAACAAGAGGTCATGTTGGCAAAATAGTTTTTACAAAATCAATATTAAAAATAATGATTTAAATGAACATGTTTTATAACAACGATGACATAAATGTTCCAAACTCTAAACAAGTGTCATAGATGAGTCGTTTCTAATAGTTTGATGGCATATTTGAACATTTTCTCTATTACTCAAAATAAGTACTTTAAGAGAAGAATTCTTTTTTAATAGAATTACCAACTTGTATATGTGATACGGTTCAAATGTAATTAATATTAATGTATTTTGATTTATTATAACTGATTATTTATTGTCTATTATAAATTTATTAAATAAAATTACTTGTAATTACAGTAAAATAATTTGCTTGTATGCAAGATTCATCAAATCAAGTTGTAGAAGGAAAGTGACGCGAAAACATTAAAATATGATTAATCACATTAATCCTGGGGATATCATATGATGTTTACTTCTATTGTATAGTTTGGGTATAGTAGGGCCTTGTCTCTATAGTGCTTATTTCACTCGTAGAGGATATTATGGATACAATATTGGGTTTCTTTTGTAGGTTTCAATCTTCAGCCCATAGGTTTGGCATGTATATATATGTTTGTGTAACTATGTATGTCTTCAGTAGCGGCCTCGTCGGCTAGGTAGTACTTCATTATTTTTTGCTTGTCTACCATTTTTATATGGTTTATTGTTATTCAGGTCATAAACACAATGGTCTATGGTTTCTATTTCATATGTTGTGCTACCCGATCTTTTGGGCCCGTGATGAGTCAGGAATTTCGACTCATTTAGGGCTTAATATTCAGGAAATTGATGTCATCAATGCTTATTTTATGCTCATAACTCATGTTAAAATGTTAATATGCAGTAATAATGGCAAAAGAGCAACGCAAGGACATTACGAGGAAAATAGGAAAAAAAAAGTTGAAGGAAAGCAAAGCTGGTACTCGCCAAAGCCATTCGATGAGTCACCGAGTAGACCTTTAGCAAGCCCAAACTTTCATCATGCTAGCCCATGGACATGAAAAACTTGGCGAGCAAAATAGTAATTGGGTGATGACTCAAAGAGATCGGCGATCCCGATCTCAATCGCCAAAAGTTGCATAAAAGAGATGGTGAGAAGCCAAACCAAGAAGGTGAGAAGAGGAACACTCGGCGTATCACCGACCAGTTTAGCGAGGCCAACTAACTTCGCCGAGTGGACTCCGTGCCGAAACTCTAGGAATGTATAAATGCAATTTTCAAAAGAAGAGAGTGAGCTCCCAAATTGTTCACTTGTGGGTTTTTGATCTTTTACATTATAGAACATTGTTTTTACATTTTTGAGCAAGGATTTAGAGATTTTGAGATATTTAGCTTTAATATGAGAATTTGGATACTTGCGGATCATTGTCAAATCTGATAGAAAACTTTGTTGGTAACCATTACTTGTTCTTTACTATGTTTTGCTAAAACCCCCATTCTTGGGGGTGTGATTATGTAGTTGATTGCATTAATTAGCTAATGGGTGTAATTAGTTACTGATTTTCTTGTTTTTTTGAAGTGGGTTCAATGAATAGTTCATGTTTTAATTGAGGAATTGTAGTTGCGATTGCAATTCTAGTTCAGTACTCGATCCTTGAGAAAGTATTAGTTGATGACTGTATTGATTTCATTTTTACGAATCTCGCTTGAGAAAGTTGTTTGAGTGAAATCTTACAAATCTAGCTTGAAAAAGTATATTGATTAAGGTAATGGGTTGTTAGATTGTGTTTTACCTGTTGAGGTTCGAGAGAACTCACTTGAATCGCAATAGTTGATTGATAAATGGCTATTGCACTCAAAACCTAGCCTACTCACTGATATTCAACATCTTTGAGTAACTCATAATCACCCATTATGCGAAATTTGCATTCAATTTATCACACTCACAAGAAACCTTCTCTATTTTCTTACTTCCGATTTTAGTAGTCGTAAAACGGTTACATGAATCCCCCCATTTGACATTAATTGTCAAAACCTTGTGATTTATTTTAATGTTGCGAAATTGGTACCTCTACAAACAATTATAAGACAATTTCACTGCGTAATCAAATTCTTTACTGTGTCTCTCAATGTGCGATCGACCCCAACTCTTAGTTGGGTTTATACTTGTTAACAACTGCCTACACTTAGAATCAGATAAAGTGTAGTTGAGCGTTATAAAAAATGGTGCCACTGCCGGGAAGTGGTGTTTATAATTCTTTTATTGAAGTTTAGTCGTGAACTAATTTTGTTATAATTAAATTATCTTATTTTTGTTCTTTGTTGGCTGCTCTTAAACAAGTGAAGATATGAGTGTTAATGGGAGGAATGCTAGCAAACTTGGGAACAACAATGACATCGGGAATTTGTATGATGTCAATGCGGATCAGTTGGGTAGTGTGGGTGCTATCAAATTGCCTTCGACTGTGGGCAATGCGGTGTTGACCAGCACTATGTTGCAGCTGTTGCAAATGAAGGATCTCTTTAGAGGACTTGCTCATGAGGACCCTCACGACCATATCCAATCTTTATGGATGTGTTTGGGCCATTTTCTTTCAATAACATCACTCAGTATTAAGTTAGACTTTGTTTATTTCCCTTTTGTGTAAAAGGGGAAGCAACGAAGTGGTTGGCCGATTTACCAAAGGAATCACTCACTTCTTGGGAGGAGCTCACTGATGCATTTTATGTAATATTTTTTCCCTCCCTAGAAGATGGTGAAGTTGAGGGTTAGTATTCTGAACTTCAAGCGAGTGGAAGGTGAATCTATTTACGAGACATGGTTGAAGTTCCACAAGTTACTGCTCCAATGTCAAACTCACGGACTACCGAACAATGTGTTGTTACAATATTTTTACCGGAGCCTCCACTCAGTCAACAAATATGTGGTAGACCAACTCATTCTAGGAGGAATCATGCAACAATTGTTTGACATATCATCTACAATTCTTGATGCAATGACAAAAATCAATCATACTTGGTACACTACCTAGATCTACTATGTCTTATGTTACTCCATTAATTTCGGGGAAGTTATGCATAGTAGCAGAGTCATTAGATCGACCCTTTATTGTATCTAAACCAATTGGTGAGTCTATTATTGCCAGGAGAGTCTATCGAGGTTGCACGGTAGAAATTATCAATCGTCAGACCTCTGTAGACCTCGTAGAGTTAGAGATGGTAAATTTCAACGTTATTATGGGATGGACTGGTTAGCGTCTTGTTATGCTAATGTTGAATGTCGGACAAAGATTGTTAGATTCCACTTTCTAGGAGAGGTAGTTCGTGAATGGAAAGGCGATACAGCAACACTGAAAGGTAGGTTTATTTCCTATCTTAAGGCGAGGAGGATGATCACTAGGGTTGTATTTATCATCTTGTTCACGTTCATGATATAGATGCAGAACCATCGACTCTTCAATCTATTTCGGTAGTTAATGAGTTTCTAGATGTATTTCCAGACGAGCTCCCTTGTATCCCTCTTATAGAATGGCTCCTGCTGAGCTAAAGGAGTTGAAAGATCAGCTTGCTGGATAAAGGCTTTATTAGGCATAGTGCTTCACCATGGGGTGCGCCATTGTTATTCGTAAGGAAGACAGATGGATCACTAAGAATATGTATCGATTACCGACAGCTGAATAAGGCGACTATAAAGAATAAGTATCCCCTTCTGAGGATCAATGACTTTTCTTATCAGTTACAAGGTGTTGAGTGCTTCTCAAAGATTGATTTAAGATCAGGGTACCACAAGATATGTGTTCGGGAGAATGACGTTCCAAAGACAGCTTTTAGAACAGATATGGACACTTTGTAGTTCTTGGTAATTGTCTTTTGGATTAACTAGTGCCCTAGCAGTGTTCATGGACCTGATGAATAGTATATTCAGGCCGTATCTAGATTTGTTTTTGATTGAATTTCTTGATGATATTTTGGTGTATTCACGTTCAAAAGATAAGCATGCAAATCATCTGCGAACAGTCCTTCAGGTTTTTCGAGACCGAGAAGTTTATGCAAAGTTCTCCAAGTGAGAGTTCTGGTTGGAATTTGTAGCTTTCTTAGGCCATATTGTATCAGATGCAGGCATTGTGGTTGATACACAAAAGATTGAAGCCGTAAAGACTTGGCCCAGACCCATGACTCTGACTGAGGTTCATAGTTTTTTAGGGTTAGTTGGGTACTACTAAAGGTTTGTAGAGGGGTTTTCTTCACTTTCAGTACCATTAACGAAGCTGACTCAAAAAGCAGCTAAGTTCCAGTGGACTGAGGCTTGCGAGCATAGTTTCCAGGAGTTGAAGGACAGGTTGACATCAACACCAGTTCTAGCATTGCCAGAGGGTTCAGAAAGCTATGCGGTATACTGTGATGCTTCTGGTGTTGGGTTGGGATGTGTTCTAATGTAACATGGTAAGGTTATCGCATATTCTTCAAGGCAGTGGAGAAACCATGAGAAGAACTATCTGACCCACGATTTAGAGTTGGCTGCAGTTGTGCATGCGTTAAAGATTTGGAGACATTATTTATATGGCATTCATGTTGACATCTTCACAGATCATAAAAGCCTTCAATATATCTTTAGACAGAAGGAGTTAAATGTAACGACCCTAAAAACAAACTAGTGAAACTAGAGCTTGACGTGTGTTCATTTGTGTTCATCTTTAGTTTTGATGGTGTTTCATGTTGTCCCGAGTCATGGATGAGGTGTTTAGGGGTTGAACGTCAAGGTACGACTCTCGAAGGACCACCCTAAGGGTCCTTGAGGAGGACTCCAAGTCTAACCCACAAAACCCCTTGAATCAAGTGAGTTTACCAACTTAGGGTGACCTACGAATGGGGTTCACGCCCCGTAGGTCCATCCACGGTTCGTGGATGGCCTCTGTAGGTCATGAGCCCCAAAACCATGTCTCAGTTCCAAGCCACGGATTGACAGCACGAGCCTTCAACCAATCCACGATCCGTGGATTGGATCCATGGATGGGAACTGTTTTCCTGGTGCAAGTTCGGCCAATTGAGGGGTGAATTGGTAAATTCACCCCAAGTCCTTATTAATGTGTGTATGGTTATTTTAAGAATTTAAACATAATTTAAGTTTATTAAAACATTAATATCCTAATTTAGAATTCATTCTTCAAAATTTCCCTAAAACAAAACCCTTCCCTCCCAAAGAGTTCTCTCAAGAACTCCATTGGAGATCAAGGACAAGTTCTATATAGGGTTGGGGATTTCAAGGTGTTTCTACTTCAATTTCGTGGGATTCTTCAAGTATAAGGTATGGCGATCCTTTATCTAGGGTTAGTTTTCACCATAGAGTCAACTCCAAAGATGTTTTCAAGGTTTTCAAGTTTCACCAAACACCTAGATTTCACTTAATCTCATGGGTTCTTACATCAAACATTTTTTCAATTGATAAACTATGATTAGTTTGATGTTAAATTGATGATTTTAAGGTGAAAAACTCTATGAACCCATGATTTCTCTAAATTCCTAAATTTGGCCTTATGAAGTAGGTTTGTTGATTATGAATGAATGATGATGGATTTATGTGTAGATTGATTTAGATTGTTGATTTGTATCATTATCTATGTCTAATTATGGTGAATTATTGGTGAATTGAGGATTTGTGATCATAGCCTTGAAAGGGCAAGTTTGACCTAATTTCATGTTAATGTAGACTTGAACTTGAATTGTTGATCCACTTGAAACGTGGAGGTGCTTACTTACTAAGTATATTGTGATCATGGCCTTGAAGGTATGGTTTGATGAATTGAAGTATTATCATGTTAGTGTATATGTGAATGTATAAGGTGAAGAATCATATGTGATTCAAGGATAGAATGATGAACATGTATTCAATATGTTTGTGTTAGTATTGAAAGGCTGTTTCTCAATTTGACACTCAGGAATGTTGATGATGCAATGCGAAGAGTTTCTATAATGTAAAGTTGTATCTTGGTTTGGTAGACTTAGGTGACCTCTCCTTGATAAATGAAAGTTATATTGAATGTGATCTCTTGACTTGGTAGGCTTAGGCATCCTTCTCTTGAGTAATGAATGTATCTTGACTTTATGTCTTAATGTCTTGAGTTGGTAGACCTAGTGTGGGAAGCCTCTTCATAAATGAATGAATGAATGATTGTCTTGAATTGGTAGACCTAACGTTGGTAGCCTTTTTATAAATGACTAATGAGGTATTTTAGACTATGACTTGAACCGGTAGACCTAAAGTTGGTGGCCCTTCATAGTGAGACTAGAACCCAATGTGAATATGAAACCTTGAAGTGGTAGACCTAATGGTGGTGGCCTCCTTCTTGTGTGAAATTATGAACCTAGATATGGTAGACCTAATGGTGGTGGCTCTCTCTAGGAAGATCAATGAGCTATCCTTAATGAACCTAAAAATGGTAGACCTATTGGTGGTGTCCCTTCTTGGTAGAATTACTTTGGGTCGGTAGGCCTAATGTTGGTGGCCTTGTCAAGTACACTAATGTGAATAAACCTACTCTATGGGAAAAAAGGCTAAGTACCGAGTGGATATGGTTAAGATGGTGGCTCTTCCCCACGTTAGGCTAGAGTCCAATGAACATCTTTGGATATCCCATAAACTATGTGCCTACATAGGATGTGTACTAGTTCTACGCTTGGTAAATAGAACACCCTCCGCGGTGTGCGTTCATGACACTGGATTCCACGATTAGCTCTCATGTTCTATGTCGATTAATGCCTATTCCCATCATTGAGATGTGCACTCTAGTTACTTGATTGGTACTACAAAGTGTAGGTAGTAGTATGGGATGTTATTTATACATTGCACGAGTAGGCTTTGAAGGTGCTATAGTGAGTTCTCTAAATCCTAAGGACTAAATGTGTGAAAGTCCTCCAAATGCATGAAGGTGTCCTAAATGAATCTAATGAAGATGGTTGACCTATTGTCTAAATGAAATGATGAATGAGTAGCTTATATTGATGTAATGAGTTACTTAGCATGTTGCATTGAATTGTAAAGGTTCTTATTTATTGTAGCCTTGAGGAACACCTAGGTGTGTATGAAGAGGTAGTATGGGCTGCCACTTCATGTCTTACTTAGGTGTATCTTAGGGTAACTTTGGATATAGGTCTTAAGATGATGAGATGACTTACTTGACTCGTGTTCTTATGTGTTGTATGTTGGTACTAGTTGAGCATGATTACTTGTAATATGAAGCATGATTAATGGTCAGTTCACTTTTGGTGACCTTAGGGTGATAGTTAGGTGCGGATAGTGGTATGGGACGCTATCCATACATTGCACAAAGTGTTACTTGAGGGTTTCTTGGGGTGAAGGTGAAAAGGTAAAGGTAATGGGTTTATATGTTGAACATGTCTATAATGTGGATAATGTCTTGTATTTTGGTTGTGACTTGTATTATGCCTCTTATACTTGTACTCATGAAGTTTTATCTAATATGGCATAAAGAATGACTTTCAACAAACTGTCCCTTTTAAAGCATGTTTTTGCATGGTCATCATACTAAGTACATTTTTGTGTGCTAACCCATATTTTCCTATTTTTACTACAAGTGTAGGTTCTGGCAAGTGATCGATTCTAGCTAGACGTTGAAGTGCTTGGATAGAGTTTTCCTCCAAGACTTGGTACATCCTTATAGATCGAGGACAAATACTTATTGTTCTAGTTCCTTTATGTTTAAGACTTTGTAATAGACAATCTAGTATTTTCGATTGTAAAGGGCCGTGACCCTATCTTGTTAAAGTTTGTCTTAAGATGGCCATGTGAGACTTAGTATTTCCGCTGCTTTATGAAAGAGTTTTTAATAGGTTGCTTTTAATTAAATTTTTAATTTTGCACTATTTTCTATTGTCTATGCAATGAATGAGCTAAGAGGCTTGTATCAGACCCCTTCGGGGTCGAGTACGTCGTGTTACGACTAGGGGGTGCTCTCGAGTCGTGCCATTAAATCTGTGACAACGTTGATGGATTGAGTTACTGAAAGACTACTACGTGGATATTTTATATCATCCAGGAAAGGCAAATGTGGTAGTCGATGCCTTCAGTCGAAGATCTAAGGGTAGTTTATCCTATTTATGTGTTGCGAAGCGTGAGCTAGCGCGAGAGATTCATCAATTAGCTAGCTTAGGATTCATATTATTAGAGGCAAAATATAGTGGAGTTACAATTCAGGACATAGCCGTATAATCTCTAGTTGTAAAAGTAAAATCACGGCAACACGAGGATCCTTGCTTAGAGCAGCTTAGAGTCAAGGCTCAGGATAAAAAATCTTTAGCATTTGATATTGCAGGAGATAGAGTCCTTAGATATAGCGGTCGATTGTGTGTTCCGAATATTGCAGGGCTTCGACATCGGATTATGGAAGAGGCACATCATTCCCGTTATTCTATTCACCCTGGTTCGACGAAGATGTACCATGATATTAAGGAGATCAATTAGTGGCACGGGATGAAGAAGGACGTTGCTAAGTTTGTGGCACAGTGTCCTAACTACCAACAGGTGTAGGATGAGCAACAAAAGCCCACTGGTCTAGTTCAGGAGATAGACATTCCTTTATGTAAGTGGGAAGCAATTAATATGGATTTTCTTATAGGGTTACCTCGATCGCGTCGCAAGTTTGACTCTATTTGGGTAATTGTTGATAGGCTGACAAAATCAGCCCACTTCTTACCAATCATGGCTACTTTTATGGCCGAAGACTATGTAGGGCCCTATATTACAGAGATTGTTAGGCTACACGGTGTCCCAATATCTATTATCTCTGATAGAGGAGTACAATTTACCGCCAACTTCTGGAAGTCCTTCCAGAAAGGACTGGGGACACAGGTTAATCTTAGTAAAACCTTTCACCCTCAGACAGATGGCCAGGCTGAGCTCACAATTTTAACACTCGAGGATATGTTACGGGCGTGCGCGCTAGACTTCAAGGGAAGTTGGGATGACCACTTACCTCTTCTTGAGTTCGCATACAATAATAGTTATCATTCCAGCATCGGGATGGCACCTTATGAGGCTTTGTATTGGTGAAAATGTAGGTCCCCCATTGGATGGTTCGAGGTAAGTGAGTCAAAGTTGATAGGACCCGACTTAGTACAGCAGACAGTGGAGCAGGTTAAGCTCATTCGGGAGAGATTGCTAACAGCTCAAAGCCGACAGAAGTCATACTCAGATGTGCGATGAAGGGACTTAGAGTTTTGTGTCGATGACTGGGTATTCTTAAAAGTCTCGCATATAAAGGGTGTTATGAGATTTGGCAAAAATGGCAAGCTTAGTCAAAGATTCATTGGACCATACTGAATCCTTCAGAGGGTAGGACGGGTGGATTATGAGTTAGAATTGCCTTCGGGGCTAGAATATGTTCATCCAGTGTTCCGTGTATCGATGCTATGGAAGTGCGTAGGAGACCCTTCTCAGGTTCTCCCAGTTGAGGATGTTCATATCACATAGGATTTATCCTACGAGGAAACTCCAATTGCCATATTAGATCGGCAGGTCAGTAAATTAAGGACCAAAGAGGTGGCTTTGGTTAAAGTATTGTGGAGAAACAAGAATAGAGAAGCGGTGAACTGGGAAGCTGAGGATGGCATGAGGTCCAAATATCCTCACTCGTTTCATACCCCAGGGTGATGACATATCAGTTTATATTAGTGTAGTGAGGTTAGACACCAATATGATTTTTTTTATATTATTGCTTATTATTATTGTTGTTGTCATTGTATATTTGCTCGCACTGCTATGGTGGAGCTATAGTGCTTAGCTATTTATGTCATCTTGTGAGACCCTAGGTTAGAATTTATGCATTTCATCTTCCTAGATAGTCACATTTACAAAGGATACTCTGCCTAAATTTTGGAAACTCCTACGGACTTAACCGTGTGACTCAAATTTTATCATTCGACGACGACTGTTTCTAAGGGGGGGGAGGATGTAACAACCTGACTTTTCAAAATGTCAAAATTAACTTGTATCTTCATGGAAAGACAAGGAAGGTGGGTAATAAATTAAGAATGATGTGGTATGCCATATTTTAAGTGTTCAAGGGTTGTATCTCAAGTTTTGAAGTTAGGTAAGTGGCAAAATAAAAGTTGGCAAAAGTTATCGTAAGTTCCTTTTTAAAGATTTCTCTGAAATTTGGGTCAAATGTCTACTATGTTTTCTCCCAATATATAAAACGTTAGAAGGTCTATAACCCATTAAATTGAAGGCCTACGAGTCTAGTTTGCATCTCATAAAACCCCGTGTCTAATCGACATCGGAGTAAAACATTATGAGGGTTTTACTACGGACTGTCAGGGCAGAATTCGGGTAGGGTAAAAAATGTGGTATGTCGGCTTACTCAACGTTTCAAGCCATGAAAACATTTCTTTCACTTCCAAACCAGAAAGAAAGCTTAACAGAGGGTTCCTATGGAGTTCTTGCATGATGAAGGTTAGTTTTTGACGATTTCTACTATTAAAGGTTTCCCCCATGCCTAGAAACGTTATCTCTACACGTGGCAATCATTTTTCCCTTAGCTGCATTTGGAGCTAGTTTTTGAAGATATAAATTTGCAGTTATTGGTGTTTCTTCATGGTTTACACTTGCTTAACTAAGTTAATCATCTCGGGAGTCTTTTATGATTGTTTTATGAATTTCTATAGATGTTTCGACAAGTTGGGGCAATATGGCAAATCTGCCGATTTAAGATTAATTATGAACTGTTTATAGGTGTGTACCAGCTGTTTATATATAGTGTTTGTGAAGCTTAGTACATAAGGAACAACTTTCGTGAAGGAACTATGGTCTTTCAAGCGTTCATTGGAAAGGTATGTTAAGAATATTCCCTTCATTCGACATGTTTCCTTAGATCTTGGGAGTGATATAATAGGGTAGTTAATGTTGGTGATCTTGTAGATGTAATTGTGAGTGGTTGGCTGATTGAGTGCTTATAAACCCTCATTTTAGGGACTCATAATCTGTTAAGAAAGACCCTAATTTAGGAACGACTTAAAGATTATTCATATATATTGTTTATAGCTAAATTGCTCGCCTTTAGCCTATTCAATTGTTTGTTGTCACCCTTGGGGCTATTGTGGTTAGTTGTTGAGCTATGAACTGCCTATGGGGGCTATGATGTTGTCTAATAGGACTATGTTATTGCCAAAGAGGGCTATGTGTTGCCCACGGGTCTAGATTGATTCCAAAGAGTGTTATGTGTTGCCTACGGGGTAATTTTGACGCCAAACAGGGCTATGTGTTGCCTACAAGGCTATGTTGATGCAAAAGATGGCTATGTGCATACCATAGAGCGATAATGTTGCCTAAGAGGGCTATGCGCTTCCTACAGGGTTATATCGTTGCCAAAAAGGACTATGTGACTTCTTACAAAGACAATGGGCTACCGATAGGGGTATATAGATTGATTTGGCACCTTCTGGGCTTATGTGGGCCTAGGTAGGTGGTATGTTGTTTGTACCTACCAAGCTTATGGGGGCTTGGTTAGGTTGTTGTTTGATCATTTTTGTATTTTTTGATTCAGTAGTGGGTTAGCATGCTTATCTAAAGTTTGATTTCCTTACGTGATTGATTTTGGTATATTATGATACTTGTTCATTTAGTCTATAGCCTTTCATACTCTTTACATAATTTTGTACTGACGCCCCATTGTCTGGTGGCGCTGCATTCATGTATGCAGATCCCGAAAGACAACCCAGTAGACCTCCTCAGCACCTGGATTGACTCTATCCAATTGGCTAGCCTTTTTCCTCCGGAGCTGCTAGAGTTGGAAGGTTTGTTAGCTTTTGTTGTATATATCTTTATGGGTAGGCTAGAGCCCTATCCCGCCAATATTTACTAGTCTTAGAGGCTTGCAGACTAGTGTGTGAGGTGTATAGCTACGTTATGGCTATGTTGGCCTAGTTTGTCGGTTTGCTGAAGTTTGTGAGCTGTTTAGTGTATTGTCTTGATATATACCTGCTTTCAGTTTTGGTATAGATATCATGGTGGCCTCGATGGCTCAATCAGGACTTCTGTGCTAGTTGGCTATTTATTAATATGAACTCTTGGGAGTAGTTGTTTCTTTTATAGATCTGTTGACAAGGGCCTTGCTGGCCGAGGGCTTAGTTTTAAGCCGAGATATACTTGTTTGTTTTCTTGATTACATGTGGATGACATGCGCTAGTAGCAAATGACTCAGCAGGGTCGGCTCGGGCTTGAGTCTTGGCATTAGGAACTAGTTGCGCCCCTTGAGTTTGGGGTTTGACAATGAAATCGGCTCATTTCATTCCTGTCAAGGTTTCTTATTCGACGGAGGATTATGCCAAGTTGTATTTCACGGAAATTGTGTGGTTGCATGGAGTTCCCTTATCCATTATCTCTAATCGTGGTACCCAATTCACTTCTTAGTTTGGAAATATTTCCAAAAGGGTCTCGGTACTCGTGTTAAGTTTAGTACAACCTTCTATCCCCAAACCGATAGGCAAGCAACACGTACTATCCAAACATTGGAAGATATGTTGAGAAAATGTTTAATTGACTTTAAGGATAATTAGGATGATCACTTGCCTTTGATTGAACTTGCCTACAACAATAGTTATCACTCAAGCATTTATATGTTTCCATTTGAGGCCCTTTATGGTAGGAGGTGTAGATCTCCAATAGGTTGGTTTGAGGTGGGTGAAGTTTCAGTAATAGGTCTTGATTTGGTACATGAGGTATGGAGAAAGTTCGGTTTATTAGATAAAGGTTGAAACATATCTCAAAGTTGACAAAAGTCCAATGTCGATGTTAGAAAAAGAGATCTTGAGTTTGATATTAATGATTGGGTTTATTTGAAAATTTCACCCATGAAGGGTGTAATAAATTTCGGCAAGAAAGGGAAGCCTAGTCCCCGATATGTGGGCCCATATCAGATTTTGAGGCAAATTGGCAAGATTGCTTATGAACTTGATTTGTTGAACGATTTCGCAATGGTGCATCCAGTGTTTCATGTCTCCTTGTTGAAGAAATGTGTTGGAGAACCAACATCTATAGTTACCTTAGAAGTTTGGAAGTTAAGGAGAATCTTTCTTATAAGGAGGTTCCAGTTGAGATTTTAGATCAGCAAGTTAAGAAGTTGAGGAATAAAGAAGTTTCTTCTGTTAAGGTTCTTTGGAGGAATCAGTTACTTAAGGGTGCTACTTGGGAGGTCGAGGCTGATATGATGTCCCTTTATCCTCATCTCTTTCCCTCCGTCTCTACTCAAGCTTGTAGTATTAGTTCCTCATATGGTTTACTCATTCGGTGTCATGTGTCTTAGATATTCCCATGACTTCCTCCTTATGCATGATTCATGAAAAAGTTCAAATCTTTATGTGCATTTGAGCATGAGTTGCCTATTTCCTTAGCTTGGAGTGGATGTTTCCACCTCGGATATGTGCATATATATGATTGCATTCATGATGGGCTATTAGATTAAGTTTCTAACTTCCTTATGATGTCTTGAATCTCATTCGAGGATGAATATTCCCAATAGGGAGATATTGTAACACCTCAGATTCGGAAAGGGAAGAATTTACAAGTTCTGAAGAACTTGGTGACAGTACCAGCGGAGCCACTTACTACCCATGAACTAACTCACGGTCTGTAGGTCAGCTCCGTGGATGGCTGGTCCAAATTCCGAAAAGTGTCAAGTTTAAGTTGTAACACCCCTCAAAATGAAGTAGGATAAAATAGAGCCTCACATGGGTCATATGCATTAATAACTTGTTAAAATAATGAAGAATAGCCGTTTTAGTCAGTTTTAAAGTGTTTGGAAGTCAAACGTCAAGGGACGACCAAGACGTTCAGAAACTAGTCTTTTACATGTTTGTGTGTTCTAGTATGTTGTTCATGTTTTTATGTGTTGTTTGGAGTCTAAAATCGGTGGAGGTAACCCTAGTGTGTTAATAAATGTTTTTAGGGTCAAAACGTTCGGGTACGACTCCCCGGGACCACCCTAAGGGTCCCCGAGGAGGACCCCAACCCTTGGCCAAGCAAGCTGCCAAGGCAGCTTGAAGTTGTTCTTAGAGGGAGTGGCTCCGCGTCGCAGACCTGCTCCACCAATGGCGAAACAGTGGCTCCACGTCGCGGAGACACTGCAGACTCTACTGTCTCGAATTTTATTTCCAGAAACCTTGTGGGAACACCTCCGCGTCGCGAACTTGTTTCTCGACGAAATCTGCAAAAATAAAACTCAAGTTGGACTTGTTTAAAAAGGTCCAACTAAGTGAGGGGTAGTTTGGGTACTTTGGGTTATTATTATTTGAAGTGTTTTTAAGTATTTTAATGGTATTAAAACATTTAAGAGGTGTTTTTGAGTTCATTCTTCCAAAATCAAAACCCCAAAGTTCTTTCTCTCTCTAAAGTTCTCTCAAGTTCAAGGAAGAAGAAGGTCGAGAGCTAGGGTTTGAATTGAGGGTTCCCTTCCACCAAATTTCATTGAGGTTTCATCAATTGAGGTATGGTGGCTCTTCATCTAGGACTCATCTTCATCCTAGAGTCAATTTCAAAGGATTTTACAATGTTTTCAAAAAGTGACTAAAAGCTTGTTTTTGAATTCTATCAAGGGTTCTTGCATGAAAATGATTTGAAACGTTTGGGTATGGATTAATTGATGTTTATTTGTGGGTTTTGCTGGTATTAATGTGATATTGTATAAATTGTTATTATGCTTAATGTGAAAGCATGTTTCTCTTGAAATGGTGCTATGTGGTGGTGATGGACTATGATGAGTCTCTATAAGATAATGTTGTAGCTCATATGCTAGACTTGAGTATCTTGACTTGTGTCATGAAAACTTGATTATGTATATGAGTATATGAATGTTTGGTTGGGCTATGACTTAGTAATGGAGCTCTTCCTATAAATGCTAAAAGAGGAATTCTAGGCCAAGACTTGAATTGGTAAGACTTAAGCATAGTGCCTTTTCATGAGTCT
Organism: Solanum tuberosum; assembly: GCF_000226075.1. Classification (NCBI taxonomy): domain Eukaryota; kingdom Viridiplantae; phylum Streptophyta; class Magnoliopsida; order Solanales; family Solanaceae; genus Solanum; species Solanum tuberosum. Next base: position 1,007,109 of record NW_006238984.1, on the reverse strand, counting down.
AGCTTTCCTAAGTAAATGTATAACATTGAAGGATGGGCCTTAGGGTGATGTTCCCTTCTTGAGTGAAATGATAGACTTAGAGATGGAGAGAGCCGAAACGGCATGAGAATCCTTATCTAAGAAAGTCATATGAGCTATCCTTAAGAACCTAGATTGGCTATGACTAAGAAATGGGGCCTTTCTTGGGAAGAGGTACTATGCGTTGGTTGAACTAGAAAAGGAACCCTCTCTAGTACATAAGTGATTGAATTCTCTATGGAAACCAAGGCTAAGCACCGAGTGGATGTGGTTAGGATGGTGGCCTAGTTGAGCGTGAGATTAGGCACAATGAACATCCTTGGACATCTCTTAAACCATGTGCCAACATGGCTTGCTTTTAGTTCTACCCTTGGCAAGTAGAACAACCTCCACAGAGTAGGATAGACTCCGGATTCCATACCTTGCTAGTATGGTCTATGTCGGTTAAGGCCTATTTCCATCATGTGGGATGTGCACTCTAGTATTGGATAGGTTCTACAACGTGTAGGTAGTAGTATGGGAAGCTATCTACACATGGCACGAGTAGGCTTAGAAGATACTAAAGCGAGTTCCCTAAGCCTTAGGGCTATTATGTGATTGTCCCCTATATGCTTGTGTGTCTCTTAAATGGTTTTATAAAGAATGTTGACTTAGTATGTTATAATGTAATGATAAAACCCTTGTCTATGGTAACTCTTAGGAACACTTAGGTGTATATGAAGAGGTTGTAGGGGGGGTCACTTCATTATTCACTTAGGTGTGACTTAGGGTGACTTGAGATAGAGGCTTAAATGGTAATGAAGGACTTACTTTGCTATCTTGTTTAAGTATTGTACACTTGTGTTAATTGAGTTGTAAATGATGTGAATATGGTCTTATTTGTGAATGGTGACTTGAAATGTGGGTTTATGGTTGTGGTTGTAAAGGTTTGTTAAAGAAGGTCTTAAAAGCATACATTCCTTGTAAATGTCCGTTGTGCATGTTTTCTTGCATGGTCATCATACTTAGTACGTATTGTACTAATTCCATATTTCTCTATTGTTACAAGTGTAGGTGGTGGAAAGTGAAGAGATCTTTTGAGGAAGCTTGGGATATTGACTCTTCTCAAGAAGCTTGGTATGTCCTCATATATTCGAGGACGTAGTTGTTACCTTTCTAGTATTTCCACTTAGACATTGTATAAGACTTATATTTTGTTGTAAAGGGTCGTGCCCCTAAGATGTTCTATTCGTGTCTAAGATGGTACATGAGACTTAGAAATTCTACTTCCTTACATTTGAAAGATTTTATGAGTATTATGAATTTATTTTATAAAGTGTTTAAAATTCCTTACGATTTTTATTACCGAATGCGATGAATGAATGTTAAGGCTTGCATGAGACCTCCGAGAGGTCGAATACGTATGTAACAGTTAGGGGGTGCTCTCGGGTCGTTACATAAGTACCTTTTTAACAGTTCACCAAGACGGCCCATCATCTAATATTCGAGCCATAGATAGGGTTCGTAGGTGACTCCCATAATTAGAGAAATTCTAAGGTCAAAAGATGAGACCCATTGTCAGGCCCCACGGCCCATCGTTTGGACCACGACCCATGGGTGGGTCCCGTCGTTTAAGGTCCCAAGGTCAGGGTCTCTGAACCCATCAACGGCTGACTAGGATGGTCCGTTGGTGGAACCACAGACCGTAGGTCATCACCGTTGACGGTGTCGGTAGTTATTTTAAGAATGGCTTTTGGTTCTTTTCCGTATTATTCTAACCTAATATTATGTCGCTTTACCCTTCATCTAAAGTTCTATATAATTGTTTTTAACCTCAAATTTTCTCCAATTGAAATCATTCTCTAAAATTCCTAAAAGAAGAACAAATCTTCCTCTTAAATATTTCTCTCTAGAAGTTGAAGAAGAAAGCTATGATTTGCAAGTCAAGTCTCCAACTCCACCATTGAAGTCAAAATTTTGGCATTGAGGTATGATAGTTTTCATCCATGGAACCCTTAATTTCCTCCATGGAGTTCCCAAATTTTCCAATTATGAAGTAGGAAATCCCCAATTGAGTTAGGGTTTTTTCTTCCATGTCACGGGTTCATTTCTATATTGATTTATTCAATTGAATTATGATCTTTTATATATAATTGAATTGATTTACTTTCATGATTTTGAGTAGAATTCCATGAACTCATGCCTAACCCTATGTTTTTTCCAAGTTACGATGATATAATGTGGATTGTGGAACTATAAAAGATGAACTTATGAAAGCATGCTTGTTCTCATGAAATTGATGTAAATATTTTAAGGATGCTTTGAGAGTGAAGTATCAATGATGTTGTTGTCGTTGTGTTGTTGAAAGGCTTTCTCACCTATAATGAACCAATGTTAAGGAGCTATCCTAATGTTGAGGCAAAAGGCGATTACCCATGTCACATGATGCTTGACAAGAGGTGATTACCCATGTTAATTTAAAACATAAGATGAATATAATTAAGAACTATTCAGTGGAGGTTAAGCTTAGTACCAAGTTGACAAGTGTCGATTATCCGTATCCCATAAACTATGTGCCAACATAGGATTGTCTAGATAGACATTAGCTAGTGGATCCACATAAGCCAGAAGTTCATGGTCCTTACCTTGGGAAGTGGGACAACCCTTTTCGGTTTGGGAGACACTGGATTCCATGTTAATAGATCACGTGGTCTTACATGTCGGTTAAGGCTACTTCCCACAAGCAAGCTATGATGAACTAAGGTTAATTAAATAAGTATCTCACATGTGTTTTAAAATGATGTTACTTGCACTGACCATGTTTTATAATTCATGTTTAACCCTCTTATCTCACGTATAAACTTGGTCCTTGCATATCATAAAAATGCCCCTTTTTATCATGTCTTATTATGTTTTATGCATGACTATCATACTTGGTACATATTTGTACTAACGCATACACTTGCCTACATTTCCCAAAAATGTAGGGTGCGACCTTACAGATTCTCACTTCAGTAGCTAGGGATCCGATATAGAGGATTGAAGATTGGTGAGTCCTCATCACTTGAGGATCGAGATTCATTTCCCTTTTTGTCTTTACTTTCACTTTTTGAACCTGATGTACAAGCTACGCCCCGATAAATCTTATGTACTAGATGGATTTGAGAGAATGATTAGACTTCCGTTTTTCTTTACAAAACATTGATATGTTGACACTATCGTTTAAATATTTTTTATTTATTATCTTGTATGATGAATGCTAAGTGGTTTGTATGGGGCCTCTCGGAGTCTTATATATCATGTTACACCTAGGTGAAACCTTGGGTCGTGACAAAAAGCTAGGCAAAGACATTATGATGTAAAAAGGAGCGAAAATTTTGGAAAAGTTGAAGAAAAGAGAAAATGGAGCTCGTAGAAGCCACTCGACGACTCGCCGAATGAGCCTCCAGCTGGTCTAAAGTTCCACCAAAGTAGTCCATGGACCAAACCAACTTGGCGAGCAAAAAGGTTACTTGGAGACGCGTCGAATGTGTCAGCGACAATGATTAAGCTCGCCAAAAGTTCCAGAATAATTTGATGGAGGGGATAATCAAAAAGGCGAGAAAAAAACCAATCGGCGAATTGCCAAATGGGTCAGCGGTCCCGACTAACTTCACAGAGTTGACTCTGTGCAGAGTTTTTGGGAATGTATAAATTAAATTTTTGAAGGAGTAAAAGGAGTTACCACACTGTGTATTCTTATGTTCTGAGCATTTTTACATTTTGGAACATTGTTCAACATTCTTAGTGGAGTTTCGGATTTTGAATTGGGGATTGTAAGATTTTAACTTTGATTTTAACATTTGGGTATTGCAGATCGCTAGCAATTCAGATGGAAAATTTTGTTGGTAACGATTTGTTGTTTTCCACTATGTTTATCTACAACCCCTTACCCTAGGGGTATGATCATGTAGTCAAATTCATTAATTACCTAATGAGTGTTATTAATTGCTGATTTTAATGGTGTTTTTAAGTGGGTTCAATGGTTTTTCATGTTTTAATTTTTGAACTGAAGTTGCATATTCATTTCTAGTTTATCTTTATATTCTTGCTTGAGAAAGAAGTAATAGAGTAAAATGATTGATTGATAGTTGTATTAATTGTGTCTTTAAAATCTAGCTTGAGAAAGTGGGTTTTATTGTGTCTTTACAAACCCATCTTGAAAGAGTGGGTTGATTAAGAAATTGGATTGTTTAGTAATGATAAGCTTGTTGAGGTTCGAGAGAACACTCCTAAAACACAATAATTGATCGAGAGATGGCTGTTGTATTCAAAACCTAGCCTGCCCATTGAGATTCAACAACTTTAAGCAACTAGTAATCACCCATTACGCGAAATTAGGACTTGACTGATCACAATCTTAAGGTCCAATCTCTAATTGTCTACTTCATGTGTTAAGTATTTTTTGTCATAAATTGGTTACTAATTCCCCCCATTTGATATTAATTGTTGAAACTTTGTGATTTATTTTCATGTACGAAATCTTTACTTCTACAAACAATTAGGACACATTTTTATTTCTTAATTGAATTCTTTACCGTATCACTCCTGTAGGATCGACCCCAACTCTTAGTTGGATTTATACTTGTTAGCGACCGCCTACACTTAGAATTTGATGGAAGTGTAGTTGAGCGTTATAAAAAATGGCATCGCATCCGGGGTGTGGCGCTTAGAATTCTTTATTGAAGTGTATTTGTGAACTAATTTTATTGTAGTTGTATTATCTTATTTGTGTTCTTGTTGGCTACTCTAAAACATGTGAAGAAATGAGCGTAAATGGGAGTAATGACAGTCAACTTGGGAACAATGATGACATCGGGAACGTGCATGATGTCAATGAGGATCAGTTGGGAAGTGCGGGTGCTTATCGCTTGCCTCCGATTGTGGGCAATGTGGTGTTTCTTATGACGAACACGATGTTGCAGCTTTTGCAAATGAAGGGTCTCTTTGGAGGGCTTGCTCGTGAAGACCCTCATGACAACATCTGAAATTTGATAGATGTGTGTGGACCGTTTTCCTTCAAGAACATCACCCAAGAGTCAGTCCCACTCTATTTGTTTCCCCTTTCTCTTCAGGGGAAGCAACAAAGTAGTTGACCAAATTACCAAGGGAATAGATTACTTCTTAGGAGGAGCTTACGGAAGTGTTTTATCAGAGGTTTTTCCCTCCCTCGAAGATGGTTAAGTTGAGGGAAAACATTCAGAATTTCAAACGGATTGATGCTGAGCCCATACATGAAACATGGTTGAGGTTCAAAGAGTTGGTTCTCCAATGTTTGACTCATGGGATGCCGGATAATGTGCTCTTGCAATATTTTTACCGAAGTCTTAACACGATCAACAAAGGTGTCGCTGATCAACTTATTAGAAGTGGTATAATGCCTCAACATTTTTTTGTAGCATTGGTTTTGCTTGATGATATCACTAAAATTAATCATGCCTGGTATACAAGGGAGGATAAAATGTCTCCTCTAAATCTCGAACTGACCAAAGAAAAGTTGGAAAAGAACCAAGAACGTGATAAGAACATAGCCAAGATGTTGACTCAAATGACGTACTTGACAAAGCATGTCATGGGGGTGGCTATAAAGTTGTGAGATCAAATGATGCAAAATTTGAAACTATGTATGATGAAGAGGTCCATCTCTTGTCAAGACAAGTGGGGGGTTCTCGTCCGAGCTATCTAAGGTCGGGCGGGAATCAAGGTTAGAATAGCAATTGTGAGTATGGATGGAGAGATCGAGATTGTGATTGTCTTGATCAAGACACATATTGGAGAGGTGGAATAATGATCTATATGTGCACACTTATGATAGTCTAGAGTTGAAGGAGCTAAATACTAACCCCGAAAGCTTTCGGACTAGGGACATGCTTCTTCACATCCTAAACAAAGTGGAAGGATCGGATGAAGTGCTCAAGTAGATGAAGGCAATTTTTTGTCTTTAAGTAGAACAGTGACCTCTCGCTCAGCCACCATAAAGTAACTTGAAACCCAAATGGGTCAACTTCAGCTTAATTAAATTCAAAACTACAAGGGGATCTTATTAATGATGCTTTGGCTAGTTCGAAGAATAATCATGACCAATGCATGGATATGTTGACTCGGAGTGTTAAAGTCGTGGGTAGTGATGTAGCACATGATGACAAGGCAAGATCAAGTAAAGAAAAAATGTTGTCATTGATAGTGATGGGGTTGTCAAGGAATTGAACAATAGATTACTGATGAGTTCGATATTTGGACTCATTTAGGGCTTTATTTACAATGATTTAGTGTCCTCAAATGCTTATTTTGTGCCAATTACTGATGTAAAATCTTTGATTTTCAGGTATCTGGATTGAGGAACAAAGCAAGGACACTAATTTGCAAAAAGGAACAAAGCGAGCTAAAAGAATAAAGAAAAGAAAGCTTGGTGATCGCCAAGTCCATTTGGGGAGTCGCCAAATGGCTGCTTGACCACCTAAAGATCCAGTGTGCCAAGCCCTGAAGGAAAGAACCAAGTTGGCAAGAGAAAGGAGTAGTCGGCGAATCGCCGAGTGGTTCCGCGATGCAGTGTTAGATCGCTCAAAGTTACAGACCTTGAGGATGTTGATGGCCAAGGCTGAAGGGCGATGGAAGTAACCAAAGAGTGGATCGCCGAGTGGATCGGCAAGCCCGACTTACTGCGCCAGTAGTCCTTCGCAACATATTTTTGGCTACTATAAATACAGTTTGAACATTTAGTTTAGTATCATGAGATGAGGATTATTCATTCTAAAGAAGATCTGTAATTATTATTCTGAGTATTGAGACAAGTTTTCTTTAGTTCTTCCTAAGCTTGGAGAGTTGAAGTTTTTCACTTTTGAGAAATTGGAAGTGGGTCTTTGAGATTCTTCAAATTGGAACATTGTAAGAACGAAATCAATCTTACCTAGTTGATGGAAACTCAATTTGGTAACGATTTTTATCTTTTTATGATGTTTAGCTAAAACCCCAATTCTTGGGGTGTGATTACATGATTATGGGCTTATTTAGTTTATGGGTATTCCTAATTGTTAGTTTAAATGTTGTTTAGAAGTGAGTTTAATCATTAATTATGGTTTAATTTAAGAATTTTTAGTTGCAAATGCAGTTCTACCATTGTGTTTTTGGCTTGCTCGAGAGAGAGGTTTTAAAACTAAGCTTATTGATTGATGGTCAGTGGGTATTGGGTTGACATGGATTCAGCTCGAGTCTGAATCCTAAACCCAGTTCCACACATTCAGCTCGAGAGAGTGGATGGACTAAGGTGTGGATTATTCTTATTTTTCTTGCGTGTTGATGTTCGAGAGAAATCAGCTTGATTCGAGGTAAATTGTTCGAGAGAAAATTTATCCCCTCTATGGTTTAGCTTAATCACTAATATACACTTATTTCCTAATAGTTGCAATTACCCATTTGTCTATATTAGCCTATAATTGAATCGCATCCCAAGAACCCATCTCATTATTGTTATTTCGTATTGATTTTGTTGTTTGTAGTTGATAATTAAAACCAAAACCCCTTTATTTGACATTTGTGTCACCCCTAAATTTGAATTATGTTTTTATTCTATAATGTCTATTCATATGGCTGATTTGATCATACTCATACTTCCTAATTAATTCTCAAACACATACCGCTCCCTATGGGATTCGACCCCAACTCATTTAGTTGGGTTTCATACTAACTAGCGATCGTTGACACTTAGAATTGGAAGAAGTGTCCTTGAAACGTTAATCAAATATCCAAAGAGGTTCATGAGATACCGAAGGAAGTTAACACTGGTGATGTAAAAAAATCAAATGTGGGAGTTGCTCCTCTTTTGGTGCCTACAATATTGTTGCCTAAAGTTAATCCACCATTCCCCCAAAGATTGAAGAAAAGGCATGAAAATGCAAAGTTCCAAAAATTCCTCTCCGTTTTCAAAACTCTATCTATACAACTTCCTTTGGTAGAGGCATTGTTAGAAATGTCGGGTTACGCAAAGTTTATGAAGGAATTGTCTACCACGATGAGGAGTATGGATTTTGAAACGGTTGAAGTGTCACATAGTTGTAGCGCCATTATGACGAGCAATGTTGTTGTTAAGAAAGTTAATCCGGGGGCATTCACTATTCCATGCACTATTGGGATATTTCAATTTGCCAAAGCATTGTGTGATTTGGGGGCAAGTATCAACTTGATGCCCTATGCCATTTTCAAACAACTTGGGCTAGGTGAGCCTAAGTCAACAAGGATGCGTCTTCTTATGGCCGACAGATCTATCAAGCATCCTATTGGCATTCTTTATGATACTTTGGTAAAGTTGGATAGGTTCATATTTTCGGCCGACTTTTTTATTCTTGATTGCGAGATTAATTCTGAAGTCCCTATTATTCTACGTAGGCTGTTCTTGGCTTTCGGAAGAGCTCTTGTTGATGTTGAAAGCGGTGAGTTAAAATTTCGGGTAAATGATAAGGAAGTTACTTTCAATGTGTAAATTGATGAAGCAACCTAGTGACGTACATCTGGTATTAGTCATTGGTGTGATTGATAAAGCAATTGCTAGTGTTAGTGTAGTGTCTTGTGTGGGTTAGTCTTTAGGCGTCGTCCTTTTGAACTATGATGGTGAAGAAATTTAAGATTATGATAAGGTCGTGGCTGCTCTATCGGGTTTGGGTTCTTATTTTAAGAATATCTTGAAGCTTGATACTGATTTGACAAACTGGGAGAGCCCTCCCGCCAAACCATCTATTGAAGAACCACCAAAGCTTTAGTTGAAGGTACTTCCACCTCACCTTCGGTATGTATTCTTGGGAGAAACACAACACCTTACCCGTAATTATCACTACAAATTTTCTTGAATGGAAAGTTCAATTACCTATTAATCTGTTGAAAAGATATATTAAGGCCATTGGATGGATGATTGTCGATATTATTGGAATTCGTCCTGGTATTTGTACCCATAAAAACCAATTGGATAGTGAATGCAAGCCAAGCATTTAGCAGTAAAGGAGGTTAAACCTCTCAATGCAAGAAGTGGTGAAGAAAGAGATCATCATGTGGCTAGATGCGAGAGTTGTCTACCCTTTTGCGGATATTAAGTGGGTGAGCCCCGTGCAATGTGTTCCGAAAAAAGGATCGTATTACTATAGTCCCAAATGAGAAAGGGGAACTTGTACCAATGCGACCAGTCAACGGTTGGTGTGTATGCATGGACTACCAAAAATTCAATGTATGGATCGAGAAAAATCATTTCCCGATGCCCTTTATGGATCAGATGCTTGATAGACTTGTGGGGCATTGATTGTATTACTTTTTTTATGGTAACTCCAGTTATAATAAAATATCCATTGCACCGGAGTACCAAGAAAAGACAACCTTTACGTGTCCCAATGGGACTTTTTTTTTTTAAATTCGCCTTTCGGATTGTGTAATGCACCAACAACTTTTCAATGATGTATGCTCTCTATTTTTGCCGATATGGTTCAAGACTCGTTGGAGGTCTTCATGGATGACTTCTCGATTGTGGGTGATACATTTGAAGCGTGTGTTGAACAACTTGGTAAAGTATTTCAAAGATATGTCGAAACCAACCTCATTCTCAATTGGGAAAATGACATTTCATGGTCAAAGAAGGTATTATCGTGGGGCACAAAATTTTAGGGGAAGGCATCCAAGTGGCTCAACCTAAAGTTGAAGTTATTGCCAAGCTACCTCCTCCCATTTTGGTTAAAGGTGTTCAGAGTTTTTTAGGTCACACAGGCTTCTACCAGCGGTTTATAAAAGATTTCTCTAAGGTAGCTTATTCTCTATGTAAGCTACTTGAAAAGGAATGTGTTTTCAATTTTGATGAAGCTTGCCTCAAAGCATTTTTGTGCTTAAAAGAAAAGCTAGTGTCGACTCCAATCATTGTTGCACCTAATTGGAGCATTCCATTTGAACTAATGTGTGATGCAAGTGTTTATCTTTGGCAACTGTTCTTGGTCAACAAAAGGGTAATTTGTTTCATCCGGTGTACTACGCAAGTAAGTTTTTGAATGTAGCTCAAAAGAATTACACCCTCACCGAGCAAGAATTGTTGGCCGTGGTGTATGCTGTTTAAAATTTTAGAGGGTATTTGTTGGGCACTAAGGTGGTGGTGCACACAGATCATGTTGCAATTAGATACTTGATGGGTAAGAAAGATGCAAAGCCAAGATTGATACAGTGGGTGTTATTGTTGCAAGCGTTTAATTTTGGGATCAAAGACCGAAAATGTTGTGAGAACCAAGTGGCGGATCACTTGTCAAGGCTTGAAACAAATGTGGTTGTGTCCGGTGAGAAATATATTGAAGAATATTTTCCCGATGAGTCATTGATGGTTGTGTCAAATAGCACTCCACCTTGGTATGCTGATTTTACAAACTATGTGGTGTTTGGAATCCTTCTCGATAGACTGAATTTCTACCAACGGAAGAGGTTCTTGTTCGATGTGAAGAAGTATTTTTGGGATGAACCTTACATGCTTCGGGAATGTGCAGACCACATAATTAGAAGGTGTGTGCTGGAAGTGGAAGTGAATGCAATTCTTGATGATTCCCAAGCATCACCGGTTGGTGGGCATCATAACGGAGTGCGTACGGGTGCTAAAGTTCTTTGAGTGGGTATTATTGGCTGACATTATACCAAGAAGCGCACTCTCTTTTTTAAAAATATGTTTAATGCCAAAAACAAGTAGTAGTGTCCAGAAGACATGAACTACCACTCAATCTTATTCTAGAGGTAGAATTGTTCAATCTCTAGGTAATCAGCTTTATGGGACCTTTTGTGATTTCATATGGGAACAAGTATATTTTGGTAGCTGTTAAGTATGGTTCCAAATGGGTATAGGCTGTAGATTTACCTAACAATAAAGGGAGAAGTGTTGTGCATTTGCTCAAGCGATACATTTTCACAAGGTTTGGCACTCCACGTGCAATCATAAGCGATGGGGATCTCATTTTTGTAACCGCTTGTTTACATCTTTGTTGAGAAAATATGGAGTTAAGCATAAAGTTGAAACCCTTTATTATCCCTAGACAAGTGGGCAAGTTGAAGTTTCAAATAGGGAAATTAAAGGGATTTTGGAAAAAACAGACAAAGCAATTCAGACTGATTGGTCTCGGAAGTTGGATGATGCTCTTTGGCATACCGCACTGCATTCAAGACCCCAATTGGTATATCATCATATCCATTGGTGTTTGGCAAGTCTTGCCACCTACCAATTGAACTCAAACATAAGGCGTTGTCGGCATTGAAAGCATTAAACTTGAATTTGGGGGACGCATCAAAGGATAGAGTTAAACAACTGCATGTGATGGAAGAATTTCGGCTGAGGGCTTATGAAAACTCAGCTCTTTATAAGAAGAAGATGAAGATGTGGCATGATGCCAAGATTCTTCAACATGAGTTTAAGGTCGGTGATCTTGTGTTACTCTATAATTCTCGTCTGAGACTTTTCCCGACTAAACTTAAGTTCAAATGGTCAGGTCCATTCAAAGTGAATCGGGTGTTCACTAATGGGGCAATAGAAGTAGAAAACAAAGAACGGTTAGTGATCAAGGTGAATGGTCAATGGTTCAAACTTTACTTTGGAGAAGTCTAGATTTGTGAGTGATTGAACTAGTGTATATGGAAGATACGTGAACAAATTTCCACGTCGTGCCACGATGTTAACTAAGGTGCTTCTTGGGAGGCAACCCTATTTTAACTTTTCCTCGTTTTAAATAATGATTGTTGAATGTGTAGATGGGAGCGCTTATTTTGGAAGAATGACTATTGGGTGAGGGGACGACTCACTAGGCGAATCGTCGAATGGTCCCCAAGATTGCCCAATGTATCACCCTCTTTAAAGCCAAGATTAAGGTCAGTTCTGGAATATTTGGCGAGACTGCAACAAACTCGGTCAGTCCCTGAGTTGAATCGGTGAGTCACAGAGTTGACTCGGTGAGGATAATTGATCTTGCCCTTTTTCATTAACTGAAGGTCGGCCTTTCTGTAAATATTGATGTGTTGCAGTCTAATTAGAGAGTCGTCGAGTGGATCGACGACATCTATATTGCTCACCGATTGGTCCGAGAATGGAAGAGTCATTTCTCCTCCGCTCATTTCAACCTCATCTTAATCCTCCAATTCAGTGACCATTACTTCCCTTTTTATTATCCCATTAAGTTTTTTATGTGCATTGAGGACACTGCTTAGTCTTTTGATAGGTGATGATCTCCGTGTGATTGCTTTAATTGTGAATGTTCGCTTAATTATTTGGTTTCCTTCTTAGTTGCGTGATTTTGTGTGAATGTTGTTATCTTGTACATTTGAGTGTCTGTTGCGATCAATATCGATGACTTGAATAGTGATTTTGATGAACGATATGTTTGTGTTACTCCAACGAGACAATTTGAGTTGCATAAGTCATGAGTGAACTCTTAGCAACTCATTGTGGCTAGTCGATCATCGAAGTGAGGCTAGTAATAATCGTTGCGCGCGAGCTTAACTTGTAGAGTCATTATCGATGATTGTGTTGAATGTCTTGTGTAGTGAGGTTTACTTGAAATATATGCATGGTGATATCTAGAACATACTCTGTTGGCTATTCAAACAAAGCAATGAAGGAAATGATATTAGGCATAATTATTTGAGAGTGAACCTAATTTCTATACCTTTTGTGTGACCACCTTGTGAGTGTGTGAACCTAGTTTGGCTCCATTAGAGCTTAACCTTTTCTTAGGATTAATCATGAACACAAATGGCCTTGTCCTCTCCACCTAAAACTTTCGTGAAGCATGGGTTTGTTTGAATAGCCAACTTAGGCCAAGAACCTAAGTTGGGGGTGTGGTAAGAATGAGGAAAGAAATCGAGCAAGAAATTTATAAAATCTAACCTTGGAAACTTATGTTGAAAAAATTGATGGAAGCCTGATGTTTGCGTAATCAAGACACAACTTCCGATGCAAGTGTCTACGATCCCTAGAGAGTGGTTTTGAGAATTAATAGAAAAAATAAAATTTCGTTATAACTAGTCGTAGCTAAAGACATTAACGAGTAAAAACATTGTAAATAAAAGGGGGGGGAGGACACAAGAGTGTCAATTAAATATTGGGGTTTTTTAGTCACTAGTAAGTAAAAACAGCAAAATCAACAAAGGTTTCTTAGTAAAGAGAAGGGATCCTTGGGATGTGACAGGAATACGGGTTAAGCTAGATTATTAGGTACATGCTTTCGATAGAAGATTCATAGAGTAATTGTGACTAGGCTAGACTTTAAGGGGGATAAGCTCTCTCTCGAGCAACTTACCCCGTTTCAAATACATATCTCTCGGACACCTATTTTTCGCATGAAGACCAGCCTACACCTTAAACCACTCACTCTCTCGAGCTGAGTGTTTGGGAATGAGACTAGGATTCACGCTCTCGAGCTGAACCTCATGTCGACCCACTCGCACTGGCCAT
>NW_006238984.1:968307-993491 GCF_000226075.1 Solanum tuberosum | reverse complement strand
TGGGTATGAAGATTTAAGTCTTGATACATGCCAAAATTGAAGAATCCAAGAGACCCAAATCCAAATCTTGAAGATGAAACCTTTTGGATCTTCAAGTTTTCAAAACCCTCTCAAGCTTAGATCAAAAATATCAAAAAGTACTATTCTCTAAGTGAAAATTATAATAATTGTTCCACCCAAAAACTATAACTCTAACTAATATTTATAGTTATCACAGATTTGTGATGCAGCGGATCATTTGACGTCATTAGTCGGAATCGTCGATCAACTCGGCGATTCGCCCTTTGGTGTAATTCATCATCGTCTTGTACCAGCCTTCAACATCATCGTGCTCCGGGTTATTGGGTGGCATGGTAATGTTTTGCGGAACTACTCGGCGATGCGCCGACTGCTCCATTTTTTGGCCGACTGCTCCATTTTTCCGCCGACTTAATCCTTTTCTTCAGGGCTCAGCACACTGGAACAAAAGGCGAAGTAAGACCCTTCGGTGACTCGCCAAGTGGACTCGGTGATCCTCAGGCCTTCATTTCTTCTTTCTTTTCAGCATTTTCGTTCCTTTTTGCGACATAGTCTTCATGCTCTCCTTAAAACATCAAATACCTGAAACTTAAGGGTTTTCATCAGATATTGAGATAAAATAAGCATTTGAGGAAACAATTTCTATTAAAATATAGCCCTCAAAGAGTCCAATTTGTGGACTTATCAACACCCCCTAACTTAAACTTTTGCTTGATATTGAGATAAAATATGCATTTGAGGAAACTAATTCTATCAAAATGTAGCCCTAAATGAGTTTAATTTGTGGACTCATCAACACCCCCAACTTAAACTTTTGTTTGTCCTCAAGGAAACTCAAGTTCAGCCGTTCAAAAAGGGTGTCTCGAACAGTGTTACACAAGACTCAATCATTAATGCACACATCAAGACTCAATTTACTTATGCAAAGATCAAATGTGCACTCAAAGATTCAAGTTGTGACTCACCAATATCAACGAATCTCATGCTCACAATACTTTCTTCAAATGCAAGTTCAAGCTCAACTATAGTGTTCAAATGCCCTCACACAAAGAATGATTTCATATTCACACAATGGTTTCACAGTTTAAATCTTTGGAATCAAATGCAATGCTCACATTCACAAAGAAGAACATAATGCATAATTTCACCCATAGGTTTGCCCATATTTTCCAATCAACATTTCCTTCAGCTCACTTAAGATCAAAAAGGTCTTTTCAAGGATTGTAATGGGGATGAGTGCCAAGGTGTGGTCATTTAGGCTCAGTGACTTTCATCCTCATAAGATGTGGTGCTCACAACACTTTCTTTCCTTTTTCCTTCATCATTTTCATTAGTGCATCATAGGTCATCATATTATTCGCTTCCCATGAATTGTTAGGAAACCCCATTTCTTTTGTACTTTATTCCACAACTTTCTTTTTCATTCTTTTTCTTTTTCTTTTCTGTGTTAATTTTTTTATTTTTTATGGAGGGGTATCATTTTCCTCAAAACCATGGGTAGGACGGACTTTCTTGCACTTCTTTATTTGCCTTCTCTTTTCACCTCACCCCTAACTTAGGCTTTTGGCCTAAGTTGGCTATTCAAACTAACCACAACTTCATAAGGATCATGGGTGATATATTAAGAAAGGTCTATTTTTCATCAAGTTTCTTCCAAAGAAAGGTAAGGCTCAAAGGGTGTTCAAGAGAAAATCACACACTCACAAGGTAGGTCACAAAAGAGGTATATGTCAAATTGGCTCACACTATTTTAAGGTTCCTAAGATCATATCAAGAGATAGCATCACTTAGTTGACCGGACCATCGGGGCAAATTCTAGGATCTATCATGCATAGTTCACAGGTAAGCTCATCACACTAGGCATTGACACTATAAGTTAAACAAGACTCCACAATTTTGCTAGTGTGCAATGATCATCACAAGAGTCTCAATTCGATACTAGGCTAGTCATAACGAGATGCAAAGAGTTCACATATTGTCTATGCAACTTCATTTGGCCTCATCGTAGCCACGCATTCATGTTCCTTCGATTGTAAGAACTATTCAAGTCATCGGTATTTATGAAATCGAGACTCAAATTTTGCAAAAGAACAGCCACCTTCAACACACGAGGGGTAGCAAAAATGAGCAAAAAATTCAAAAAATTTGGAAGGGTCAAAATCATTTTGCAATGTAAAATAAAAGGAGTCGTAAGCTCAAACATCCATAGAGAGCAGTATTTAACATAATAATAGCTCAAATCCCAAATACATAAGCAAAAACAAGAGTCACAAATAGCACACAAAAGGTGGGCCTCACCCCACCACAAATAAAAGCAATTTGTCTTCAAATGCAATTAACACAAAATCTGAAATGTAAAATAAAGAGAGACAGAGAGGGAGGTAAAAAGGTGATCATGGCTAATCGGTCGCTCCATCTGTCTGGGCTTCAGTGCCCAGAGTGACCTCCAGAAGGACCAGCTTCATTGGATCCAGCAGCAAGAGCCTTTGCCAAGGAAGCCTGCTCAACAGCATCTATCATGATTTCTTCAGTCTCGGCTATGTCGTTCATTGTACCTTCCTCAAACATCTTTTCTTCAGTCTTTGCCTCTGATTCGGGATCGACTGTATGCTCCATGCCATCTATATGTCTTGTGGTAGTCTAAGGCATTTCGGGCACATTTGGAATTTCCACTTTTCCAAAGATCATGGACATATCAGTGGACTTTAGGTAGTCCACATCTTTCCTCTGTGGCTCCTTGGTTGTGTTCACACACCGTTATCCTAGCTACTAGGGCATCAATTGTAGTGTTCAGAGGTGTCACAGCAGCAGTTAGGGCAATCTGGATCATGCCTGGAATAGAGTTTTCTATGTTGGCAGTCCGACAATTAGCAGATTGGGCAAGCTGTCCCATCCGGATCAAGGATGCCTAAGTAATCGGCCCACATGAGGCAAGGGAAGCAGTAGGTCTTGGTGATAATGAGGCAGCAAAGGGACCTCAAGGGTCAGCAGGAGTGGTAATGGCATCAGATATACATGAAGGCCCAGGGGCCGAATTAGGCAAAGATGCCTCTGCAGGTATAGATCGAGTGGCCACAGCTTTCTTTTGTTTCTTTTCTGCTTGGTCCTTAAGATATTCGACTTCGATCTTTCATATACTGGTGGAGGTGGTGGCAACCAATTCCACATTCTTCTTTGCATCTCTAGGCGCCCAAGCTCTTTTGCACAATGCAGTGATTAATATTGGGAAAGGAAGAGATATCTGGATTTGTTTTGTACGCATATGGATCTCAGAAGCAATGATCATACCTAGATTTATCTTGGTTTTTTCTATTATGCATCCAAGACAAGCTGCCTTGGCAAGGTGAAGGATTGATTCATTCTGTGATGGCATAATTGTGTTGCTGATGAACCCAAACCAGTATCTTGCAGCTATGTTTAGATCTTTCTTTTCAATCGAAACACCTTCTTCTAACCATTTTGGAGCATTATCATCTGAGATTAGCGGGGCTAACCACTTTTTCATTGCATCCAGCTTCTCTGTTCTGATCAAGTGCTAGCAGTGATCATTAATTTTATCATACATACCCAAGACTGTGTTGATAGCTTCACTGTTACAAGCTACGTTCCTTCCTCTGACAACCACGTAGTCAACTGCTTTGAAAGACGATACCAGCCTCTTCCGTTGACGTACTAATGTACTGTATGCATTGTAAAATTCTCTGACCCAGTTTGGTATATAAGACCCACGGGGTTTTGTGAAGGTTTGGAATTTGTGATATTTCATGCACTCTATTATCTCAAGATACCTATCGATCATCCCATCTATGGATAGTCATTTTCCCTCAACGATCGTTCTAAGCCCCTCAGACTTTAATATATTCATTGATTTAGGTGGGGGGGCCTTGTACTGGAGGTGCCAGTACTATTGCCTGCTCTGAAACTGGAGGAGTCGGAGTGGTGGATCAAGAATTTCTGATCCGAGATGGGTTGTTTAGCTGTTTAGATCGTAATTCATTCCTCTGTTCCTCCATCAGTTCATCTTCATCTGAACCCATACTCTCACTGTCATATGTTGTTGGGTCATCGGTGTAAAAACTAGTATTGTCGGAGCTTGCATCTGATAGCTCAACGGTTTTGTCTATGCCCTTGCCTTTCCCACCAGTTGTGGAAAGTTTAGTGGCCTTGTTCCTGGACGCAGTTGCATCCTCGTTGACCGTGATCCCTTTTTCTTTTCCTCGGGGTGGTGTGTATCTACCTGCTTTGTTAGGTTTAGTCATATCTACAAAAGATTGGGAAGAGTTAGGAGAGAAATCAAGTAGAAGCACAGGCAATCTTCTGCAGGAAAACTCGCCAAGTGGATCGGCGAGTCATCGAACCTCTTTGGCGAGCTAACTCGGGCTCGCCGAAAGGGATGGCTTCAAATCATAGCAAGTCGACGATGGGAAGGTATTTTTCGGCGAGCAAGGGTTTGTCCGCCGAAAGTTACAATTCATAAGGGTCTCAGGGGGTAAATAAAGAGGGATAAAGAGTACTTTCGGCGATTCGCCGAGTACATTCGCCGAAGGGAGGCATCTCGCCAAAAGTTACAAACTCAAACCACAAACTTGACACGAAATTAAAAGCGAGATGAAGAAAATAGGCAAACCACCGACTGATTCGGCGAGCTTGACTCAGCTCGCCAAATGGCCCAACGTGCCCATTTTCAATCCACCTTCCTGAATTCAATCTCGCAAGCCCTGTAAACAAAATCAAAGCATGTACTAACGAAATTCAAACAAGACCCGAACTACCCATTACCTCGAGATACTTAGGTTTCTCCCGAATTTGCCAACTTTGTCAATTTGACGATATTTGCTCTTAAGAGTGGTGTCCCCCGCTCTATCATTGAACAGTTCTCGTTGTTTAGCACAAACAATGGCTACTGAGATTCCACCCAATCAATCTAAACAACACGCAACAACACCCCAATATAATTTCACTCATTTAAAAACACACAAGTTATGAGCATTTGACTATCAAATCAATACGTGCAAGATTTCCGATTTAAATAGGCATTTAAGCATTCTAATCCTATCATAGAGGCCCATCACACATCAATAAGATACGATTATTGCAAAAGAGTACAAACTATTCGAAAATAAACTTGGGGTTCGTAGAACTAACCTTTTGTGCCAATTAAAATGTGATTGAAAAGCTAGGCAGCAAAGGAATCCACTTTTGAGCACAAATCAACAACCAAAATACTATTATAATGCTAAAATAGGGAAAATACTACCTTGGTGTGAGTTTGTGAAGATTAATAACGAGGGAAAGTGAAGGATTTCAAATTCTAGGACTTTTGGCCATTATAAACCGTCCAGATCGTGCCCATTCGGCGACATAAGTCGCACTCGCCGATCCAATCGGCGACACTTCGAGTGGTCATTTGGCTCACCGAGTTTTATAGAACCTTCAGTCAAAGTGATTGTTCAAACGGCGGTCTTCATCGTGATCGCTAACCTGTTTGGCGATTCGCTGAATGGAATTGTTAACTCGCCAAACGCAATTTCCACCCACTCTCCCCACTTTAACATGTACATTCAACACACCGTTATTTCTGAGATAGTAATAAAGCATTTAAAAAGGTTTTGGGTTGCCTCCCCAATAGTGCCTTAGTTAACGTCGTGGCACGACGCATGTCAGCTATCAAATTCCATTTTTGGGGTTAGCCATAGTATCAATAGGCAACCCCATGTTTTTTTGTGATTGTAGATCAGGCAATGCATGACCCATAAGGCTGTCGAGCAGCTGGACAGCTCTGGATTGAGACCAAATCAATCGCTTCATCCCTTCAATGTCTTCCTTCATTTCTTCAAGCTATCTATCTTGCTCAGTTACCTTATGGAGAATGATTGAGAGCATTCCCTCAAGGCGTTTAACCTCATTGTCCTTGGGATTTCTTCACTCATTAGGAGGGATGTATTTATCCTTTCTTTCATACTGGACTTCGCTTCGATCTTCACCATCTTTTTGTCCAACTCATCAATCTAAGTCATTAGGGGGGGCCAACATGAAGTCTTTTTCTACCTCTTGGTGCATTTCAGCCATTTGATTAAGCAGTTGGGTTGCTTTCACATATGACTATTTTGCAAGGCCTTCCGGAATGAGTTGGTCGACCACCCTCTTATTTTCGGGACCAAGACTTCTATAGAAACAGTCTAGGAGTGGCATGTGAGGAATGTTATGAGTTGGGCATTGAGTGATTAGGTCATTAAACCTTGTCCATGACTTGTGGATCCGTTCACATTCTGATTGCTTAAAAGTGAGGATACGATCCCGAAACATCATTACCTCTAATGGAGGAAACTTCATTAGCTCATGAGTACTGCTCGCTTCCTATGCTTGGATACAGACAAACCAACAAAACTAAACTAAAAAATTAAGCTAGTAAACTACGACTAAGAAGAACAAATATTCTACTAATCTAAAAATTCTCAAATAACACCACTCCCCAGCAGCGGCGCCATTTTGATGTTTGCGTAATCAGGACACAACTTCTGATGCAAGTGTCTACGATTGTACAATAGTTTAGTAACCCAACCAAGGGTTGGGATCGTCCCAAGAGAGTGGTTTTGAGAATTTATAGAAAAAAATAAAATTTCGTTCAAACTAATCGTAGCTAAAGACATTAATAAGTAAAAACATTGTAAATTAAAGGAGGGGAGGGACACAAGAGTGTCAATTAACAATGGGTTTTTTTTTGTCACTAGTAAGTAAAAACACCAAAATCAACAAGGGTTCCTAAGTAATGAGAGGGGATCCTTGGGATGTGACGAGAATACGAGTTAAGCTAGATTATTGGGTACATGCTTTCGATTGAACATTCATAGAGTAATTGTGACTAGGCTAGACTTTAAGCGAGATAAGCTCTCTCTCAAGCAACTTATCCCGTTTCAAATGTGTTCCTCTCAGACACCCATTTGCCGCATGAAGACCAGCCTACGCCTTAACCCACTCACCCTCTGAGCTGAGTGTGTGGACATGAGACTGGGGCTCACTCTCTCGAGCTGAACCTCATGTCAACCCACTCACACAAGCCATCAATCTAGTGGTCTTAGTTTTATGACCTCTCTCTCAAGCAAGCCAAAAACACATAAATAAACTTGTATTTTCAACTACAAATTCATTAAATTCAACCACAACCACTAAACAAAATCACATTTAAACTACGAATATACTATCAGAAAGCAAGACCCAACAATTATCTTAACCCATATTCGCTAAATCACACCCCAAGAATTGGGGTTTTAGCCACACATCATAAGATAGAAATTTATACCTAAATGAGCTTGAATTCAAATGGGTATGAAGATTTAAGTCTTGTTATAGGCCAAGAATGAAGAATCCAAGAGATCCAAGTCCAAAATCCTTGGAAATGAAACCCTCTTCTTCTTCATGTTTTCAAAATCCTCTCAAACTTAGAGCAAAAATATCAAAAAGTACTATTCTCTAAGTGAAAATTATAATAAATGTTCCTCACTAAAACTAAAACTCTAACTAGTATTTATAGTTATCAGAGATTTCTGCTGCAGCGGATCGTTTGGCATCATTATCGGAATCGCCGATCAACTCGGTGATTCTCCCTTCGGTGTAATTCATCAGCGTCTTGTACCAGCCTTCAGCATCGTCGTGCTCTGGGTTATTGGGTGGCATGGTACTTCTTTGCAGAACTGCTCGGCGATGCACCGACTACTCCATTTTTCTGCCGACTTGATCCTTTTCTTCAGGGCTCAGCACACTGGAACAAAAGGCGAAGTAAGACCC
Organism: Solanum tuberosum; assembly: GCF_000226075.1. Lineage (NCBI taxonomy): Eukaryota > Viridiplantae > Streptophyta > Magnoliopsida > Solanales > Solanaceae > Solanum > Solanum tuberosum. The sequence goes on along the minus strand of NW_006238984.1, from coordinate 985,688 downwards.
TTCGGTGACCTGCCAAGTGGATTCGGCGATCCTGAGGCCTTCATTTCTTCGTTCTTTTCAACCTTTTTGTTCTTTTTTGCGACGTAGTGTCCATGCTCTCCTTAAAACTACAAATACCCAAAACTTAAGGGTTTTCATCAGATATTGAGATAAAATAAGCATTTGAGAACACAATTTCTATGAAAATATAGCCCTGAATGAGTCCAATTTGTGGACTCATCAAACCCCTCCATGTAAAAAAATGAAAATGAAAATTGTACATTGTGGAAATGAAAAAGAAATGAAAATTTTGTATTAGTTGTGCATTGTGGAAATAAAAGGGGTGTCCGATGAGCTATACCAAAAATTTTGTGTGCTCTGAATATGCCAAGGATGGGTTGTGAAGATGAAAAGAATGAAAGAAAAGGAGAAGAAGTGAAACTTGATCCATGATTCATGAAGGTAGAAGTCACTAAGCAAAAATGACCATAGATTTATCCTCTTCCCAGTTACAATCCTTGAAAGACCTTTTTGATCTTCCATGAGCCGAATGATGTCTAGGGTTGGAAAATACGGGCATGCCTATGGGTAAAATCATGCATGTTTTTTCTCATTGAGAGTGTGAGAGTTGATTTTGGTTCCTTAAAATTGAAATCTCTTATAGGCTTTCTGAGATCATGGAATCATTCTTGATGTTAGGGCATTTGAATACTCTTGTTGAGCATGAATTTTCATTTGAAGTTAGCATTGTGAGCTTGAACTCTATTTAATGATGGCTAGTCATAGTTTGAAACTTTTAGTGCACAATTGAACATTGCATGTGTAGATTGAGCCTTGTGTGCATTCATGTTGAATCTCAAGTAGCACTATTTGTAGACAACCCCGTTGACCTAATTGAACTTGTGTTTTATTTGAGGACAAGCAAAAGTTTAATTTGGGGGTGTTGATGAGTCGGGAATGTTGACTCATTTAAGGCTTATTATTCAATGATTTAATGTCCTCAATGCCTATTTTATGCTCATAACTGGTGTTAATATGTTTATATGCAACAATGAAGGCTTAAGAGTGAAGCAAGGACATTACGATGCAAAAAGGAGCGCAAAAGTTGGAAAAGCTTAAGAAAAGAGAAGTTGGGGCTCGCAGAAGCCACTCGCCTACTAATTCATAGGCAACTTTACCAATACGCCTCAAAATTTGGTATGGGCCTACATACCAGGGACTAAGCTTCCCTTTCTTACCAAACCTCATTATCCCCTTCATAGGTGAGATTTTTAAGTAAACCCGATCATGAACATCAAACTCAAGATCCCTTCTTCTAACATTGACATAAGACTTTGGTCGACTTTGAGCCATTTTCAACCTTTCTCTAATAAGTCGAACCTTCTCAATAGCTTCATCAACTAGCTCGGGATCTATCAAAGCAACTTCACCCACCTCAAACCAACCTATCGGAGATCTACACCTCCTACCATAAAGAGCCTCAAATGGAGCCATACTAATACTCGAGTGATAACTATTATAATAGGCAAATTCCATCAATGGCAAATGGTCATCCCAATTACCCTTAAAATAAATCACACAAGCCCTTAGCATGACTTCCAAATTTTGGATAGTACGCTCTGCTTGCCCATCGGTTTGGGGATGAAAAGTCGTGCTAAGCTTAACCTTGGTACCAAGACCCTTTTGGAATGACTTCCAAAATTGAGAAGCGAATTGGGTACCACGATCGGAACTGATAGACAAAAGCACACCATGCAATTTCACCATTTCTCTCAAGTACATCTTTGCATAGTCTTCCGTTGAATAAGAAACCTTGACAGGAAGGAAATGAGTCGATTTCGCCATTCGATCTACTATTACCCATATAAAGTCATGTTGTCGTCGGGTGCGAGGCAACCCACTATAAATTCCATATTCAATTCTTCCCACTTCCAAGTAGGAACAACAATGTCTTGGGACAAACGTCCCGGCCTTTGGTGCTCAACTTTCACTTGGCCACAAATTCTGCAATATCTTCTTCATCCCATTCCACCAATAAACTTCCCGTAGATCACGGTATATCTTGATGGTTCCCGAATGAATAGAATACCAAGAATTATGTGCTTCCTCTAAGATTTTTTCCCTCAAGTCATCAACATTCGGAACACATAACTGAACTTGATACCTAAGCACCCCATCTCCCCTTTGGGAGAAAGCCTCAACGGATTTCTTAAGTACGATTCTTTCAACTCAACTAAAATAGGATCAAGACTTTGCTTGGACTTCACATCCATCATGAAGGACGATTCGGAACCATTATGGACCATGACACCACCCTTGGTGGAATCCACTAGTTGAACACCTAGTCGGGCCAACATACGAACATCACGAACCAACTCTTTCTTTTCATCCTCTACATGAGCCACACTACACATAGTCAACCGGCTTAGAGCATCCGCTACCACATTAGCTTTACCGGGGTGATAAAGGACACTGATGTCATAATCCTTCAATAGTTCTAACCACCTTATGTGGCGGAGGTTCAAGTCCTTTTGACTAAACACATATTGTAGACTCTTATGATCAGTGAAAACATCCACATCGACCCCATACAAATAATTCCTCAATATTTTTAAGGCAAACACAACCGCCGCTAACTCAAGCTCATAGGTAGGATAGTTCTTCTCATGGACTTTAAGTTGCCTTGAAGCATAGGCAATCACCTTACCATTTGAATAAGCATACATCCCAACCAAACTCTAGCGGCATCAAAATACACCACAAAACAATGCATACCTTCCGGTAAGGTCAACACCGGAGCGGAAGTAAGTCTATCATTCAACTCTTGGAAACTTTACTCACAAGCTTTCGACCAAACAAAATTAGCCTTCTTTTGAGTCAAAGCCGTCAAAGGAGAAGCAATGGAAAAAAATCCCTTAACAAACCTTGTATAGTAACCGGCTAAACCCAAAAAGCTTCTAATGTCCGAACTAGTTAGAGGTTGATGTTTGCGTAATCAAGACACAACTTTCGATACAAGTGTCTACGATCATACATTAGTTTAGTAACCCAACCAAGGGTTAGGATCGTCCCAAGAGAGTGGTTTTGAGAATTTATAGAAAAATGAAATTTAGTTCTAACTAGTCGTAGCTAAAGACATTAACGAGTAAAACATTGTAAATTAAAAGGGGACACAAGAGTGTCAATTAACAATGGGGGGTTTTGTCATAACTAAGGTAAAAACATCAAAATAAACAAGGGTTTCTAAGTAATGAGAGGGGATCCTTGGGATATAATGGGAATACGGGTTAAGCTAAATTATTGGGTACATGCTTGCGATAGAAAATTTATAGAGTAATAGTGACTAGGCAAAGCTTTATGTGGGAATAAGTTCTCTCTCGAGCAACTCAACCCATTTCAAATGGGTTCCTTTCACACCCACTTGCTGCATGAAGACCAGTCTACGCCTTACCCTACTGACTCACTTACTCTCTCGAGCTGATTGTTAGGATATGGGACTAGGGTTCACTCTCTCGAGCTGAACCTCATGTCGACCCACTCCTTAGGCCATCAATCTAGTAGTCTTGGTTTCACGACTTCTCTCTCGAGCAAGCCAAAAACGCATAAATAAATTTGTATTTGCAACTACAAATTTATTAAATTCATCCACAACTACTAGACAAAATCACCATTAAACTACATCTAATCTATCAGCAAACAAGACCCAACAAAAATCTTAACCCATATCCGCTAAATCACACACCAATAATGGGGGTTTTTAGCCACACATCAAGAGATATAAATTTATACCTAAATGAGCTTGCACTCAAATGGGTATGACGATTTAAGTCTTGTTACAGGCCAAGAATGAAGAATCCAAGAGACCCAAGTCCAAATCCTTGGAGATGAAACCCTATTTTTCTTCAAGTCTTCAAAACCCTCTCAAACTCAGAGTAAAAATACCAAAAAGTACTATTCTATAGGAAAATTGTAGTAGTTGTTTGACTCCTAAAACTACAACTCTAACTAGTATTTATAGTTTTCACAGATTTGTAATGCAGCGGATCATTCGGCGTCGTTAGTCGGAATCGCTGATCAACTCGACGATTCGCCCTTTGGTGTAGTTCATCGATGGCTTGCACCAGTCCTCAACATCGTCATGCTCTGGGTCATTGAGTTACATGGTACTGCTTCGCGGAACTTCTCGGTGATGCACCGACTGCTCCCTTTTTCCTCCGACTTGATCCTTTCCTTCAGGGCTCAACACACTGGAACAAAAGGAAAATATGTGATATGTTGGCGATTCGCCGAATGGGTTCGGCGATTCACAAATCTTCATTTCTTCGTTCTTTTACCTTCTTTTGCTCCTTTTTGCTCAATCGTGTCCATGCTTTCCCTCAAACTTCAAGGTTTTCATCAAACATCGAGACAAAACATGCATTTGAAGACACAATTTCTATTAAAGTATAGCCCTAAATGAGTCCAATTTGTGGACTCATCAACACCCCCAACTTAAACTTTTGCTTGTCCTCAAGCAAACTCAAGTTCAGCCGTTCAAAAAGGGTGTCTCGAACAGTGCTACACAAGACTAGATCATGAATGAACACAACAAGACTCAATTTACTTATGCAAAGATTAAATGTGCACTCAAAGATTCAAGTTGTGACTCACCAATATCAACGAATCTCATGCTCACAATACTTGCTTCAAATACAAGTTCAAGCTCAACTATAGTGTTCAAATTCCCTCACACAAAGAATGATTCCATATTCATACCATGGTTTCACAATTTAAATCTTTGGAATCAGATGCTACGCTCACACTCACAAAGAAGAACATAATGCATGCTTTCACCCATAGGTTTGCCCGTATTTTCGAATCAACATTTGTTTCAGCTCACTCAAGATCAAAAAGGTCTTTTCAAGGCTTGTAATGGGGCTGAGTGCAAAGGTTTGGTCATTTAGGCTCAGTGACTTTCATCCTCATGAAATGTGGTTCACACAACACTTCCTTTCCTTTTCCATCATCATTTTCATTACTGCTCATAAGTCATCCTATTATTCACTTTCCATTGATTGTTTGGAAACCCCATCTCTTTTGTACTTTATTCCACAACTTTCTTTTTCATTCTTTTTCTTTTTCTTTCTCTTCTCTCTTTCTTTTTTTATATGGAGGGGTTCCATTTTCCTCAAAACCACTGGTAGGAGGGACTTTCTTGCACTTCTTGACTTTCTCTTTTCTTTTCACCACACCCCAACTTAGGCTTTTAGCCTAAGTTGGCTATTCAAACTAACCACAACTTCATGAGGATTATGGGTAATGGATTAAGAAAAGGTCTAGTTTTCATCAAGTTTTCATCCAAGGAAAGGTAAGGCTCAAGGGGTGTTCAGGAGAGAATCACACACTCACAAGGTAGGTCACAAAAGTGGTATATGTCAAATTGGTTCACACTCTTCGAAGTTGCCTAGGATCATATCAAGAGATAGCATCACTTAGTTGACCAGACCAACAGGGAAAATTCTAGGATCTATCATGCATAGTTCACAGGTAAGCTCTCCACACTAGGCATTGACACTACAAGTTAAACAAGACTCCAGACTTTCGCTAGTGTGCAATGATCATCACAAGAGAATCAATTTGATATAGGGCTAGTCATAACGAAATGCAAAGAGTTCACATATTGTCTATACAACTTTATTTGGCCTCATCGTAGCCACGCATTCATGTTCGTTCAATTTAGATCACTATTCAAGTCATCGGTATTGATTGGAACCGAGACTCAATTTTTTGCAAAAGAACAGCCACATTAAACACATGAGAGGTGGTTGAATTTTTTGGAAGGGTCAAAATTAGTTTACAATTAAAACAAGAAGGGAGCCATAAGCTCAAACGTCCACAGGAAGCAGTATTTAGCACAATTTTAAAGCAGAACAACCCAAATATATACACAAACCATAACTATCAACACAAAAGGTGTGGGCCTCACCCCACCACAATTAAAAAGCATTTGTTCTCGGATTCACATGACAAAATATCCAAAATGACAATTAAAGAAAGATAGAGAGGGGGGTCAAGAAGGGATCTCAACACTAATGAACAAATTTGGCTATATTTAGAGATTAAGACAGACATACACAAGAACAACATACAGATATTGCGAATGAGTACAAATTCTATAAAATATATTCGAGTGTCAGGCAACCAACCTTTGATGTTGATAATGGTAAGACTGAAATACAAGGCAGCAAGGAAATCCAACTCCGAGCACAAATCAACCAACCTAAATACTAGTAAAATGCGATAAAAAAACAATACTACCTTGTTGTGCGTTTATGAAATTTAAAAACGAGGGAAAGTGAAGAATTTGGACTCTTAAGACCTGTGGCCTTCATAAACTGTCCAGTTCGCATCCATTCGGCGACATTAGTCGTACATTTGACTCGCCAAAATTTACAGAACCTCCATGTTTTTTGGGAGACAAAAAGGCAATCTCTGTCGGGATCGCAGATACGGTCGGCGGTTCGCCAATAATTTCCTGTGCTCACCGAGTTTTACAGACTCCAATGCAAGATGGTCTTGAATCTAACAGCGGTCTAATTCGGAGTCGACGAACCATTCGGCGATTCATTGATTGGGCTATTGTTCGCCAATCTACACTTTTCGTTCACTTTCCACACGTTCGTCTGCACAATCAGCACACCATTATTTTATTAAAGCAAAAGAAAGCAATAAATGGGTTTTGGGTTCCCTCTCAAACAACACCTTAGTTAACGTTGCGGCACGACGCGAAAGCGCCTTCAGGCGTCTTCCAAATACACCACTTCAACCAGAGAAATCTCTTGACAATCCCCAAAGTATAATTTCAGACGTTGACCGTTCACTTTAAATGGCGGTCCATCCTGATCTTTAACTTCTATAGCACCATTGGTGAACACTCGTGTTACTCTAAAAGATCTAGACCATTTTGATTTGAGTTTGTTGGGAAAGATCTAAGTCGAGAGTTGTATAACAAAACCCAATCTCCTACCTTGAAGTCTCGCTTGAGTATCCAAGCGCCATGCCACTTCTTCATCTTCTCTTTTTAGATGGTTGAACTTTCATATGATCTGAGTCTGAATTCATCCAGTTCTTTCGACTGCTCTACCCTTTCCCTTGAAGTTTTTGACCAGTCCAAATTTAAAGCTTTCAATGCCCACAGTGCTTTGTGTTCTAATTCGACGGGTAAATGACAAGCCTTACCATAAACCAACTGATATGGACACATCCCAATAGGTGTTTTGTAAGCGGTCCGATATGCCTATAGTGCATCATCGAGTTTCCTAGACCAATCTATTCTGTTGACATTTACTATTTTTGCCAAAATGCTTTTGATTTCCCGATTTGACACTTCAACTTGGCCACTTGTTTGGGGATGATATGGGGTTGCTACTTTGTGTTTCACTCCATATTTTCTTAGTGCCATTGAAAACCACCTATTGCAAAATTGGGACCCCCCATCTCTAATGATTGCTCTCGGAGTGTCAAATCTTGCGAAGATGTAGCGTTTCAGAAATTGGACAACACTTTTTCCTTCGTTGTTTGGAAGTACGATGGCTTCCACCAATTTGGAAACATAATCTACAGCCACTAAGATGTATTTATTTCCGAATGAGCTCACAAATAGGCACATGAAATCGATCCCCCATACATCGAATAGCTCAACCTCTAAAATAAGAGTGAGAGGTAAATCGTGTCTTCTAGACACTCCGCCTTGTTGCTGACATTGACAGCATTTCTTTGCAAACTCATGTGCATCCTTGTAGAGGGACGGCCAGTAATATCCACTCTAGAGAACTTTAGCAGCGATGCGAATACCACCATGGTGACCTCCCACTAGAGATGTACGGAAACCATGGAGAATTTCTATCGCTTCTTACTCCGAAACAAACCTTCTAATGACATGGTCAGCATACTCTCGGAACAAGTATGGTTCATCCCAAAAGTACTTTTTAACATCGAACATGAACCTCTTCTATTGGTAAAAGGTCAACTCATCCGGCATCAGCCCACACACAATGTAATTTGCAAAATCTGCATACCATGGCGTACGTTTGAGAGATATTGCAAACACCTGTTCATCGGGGAAATAGTCGTCTATGTCGACCTCATGCTTAGCATTTGCACTTATTTCCAACCTTGATAAATGATCAGCCACTTGATTTTGGCATCCTTTTTTATCTTTTACCTCAAAATCAAATTCTTGTAAAAGTAGTACCCACCTTATCAATCGTGGTTTTGCATCTTTCTTTGCCATCAAGTAACGGAATGCAGCATGATCAGTATGTACGATTACTTTGGTGCCTAGCAGGTATGCCCAGAAATTTTCAAATGCATAGACAACTGCAAGCAACTCTTGTTCAGTGACCGTTTAGTTTTGCTCGAAACTATTTAGAGTCTTGCTTGCGTAGTAAATTAGGTGAAACAGTTGGTGCGGTTATGCCCCAACACGACCCCCAATGCCATACCGCTAGCATCACATATTAACTCAAAAGATTCAGACCAATTAAAGCTGATGATAATTGTGGTGGATATTAGTTGCTCTTTCAAACACTGAAATGTAGCCATACAAGCATCATTAAAACAGAATTTCACTTCCTTCTCTAAGAGTTTGCATAATGGGAGTGCAATCTTTGAGAAGTATTTGATGAACCTTTTGTAAAACCCTGCATGCCCGAAAAAGCTGTGAACACCCTTCACTGAAATTGGCGGGGGTAATTTCTCAATGACCTCAATTTTTTCCTTGTCGACCTCCATCCCCTTTTGCGACACATTGTACCCAAGAACAATACCTTATTTCACCATGAAGTGACATTTCTCCCAATTCAGAACAAGATTTGTTTCCACACATTTTTGGAGTACCTGCCCTAAGTGTGTCAAGCATTCTTCAAACGTATCCCCTACAACTGAGAAGTCGTCCATGAATACCTCCATAGAGTTTTTGACCATATCTGCAAAATAGACAGCATACAACGCTGAAATGTTGCTTGGGCCCTACATAGCCCGAATGGCATCCTTTTGAATGCAAATGTTCCATAAGGGCAAGTAAAAGTGGTTTTCTCTTGGTCTTCCGACGCAATAGAGATTTGATTGTACCCAGAGTACCCATCCAAAAAACAATACCACCCTCTTTCTGATAACCAATCAAGCATCTGGTCTATAAAAGACATTGGAAAATGGTCTTTCTCGATCCATGAGTTAAGCTTTCGATTGTCCATGCAGACTCTCCACCCAGTCACTGGTCTTGTCGGCACAAGTTCTCCTTTTGTATTTGGGACTAGTACAGTTTTTCCTCCCTTCTTCGGTAAACATTGCACCGGAATTACCCACTTACTATCTGCAATAGGGTAAAGCACTCCCGCATCTAGCCACTTGATGATCTCATATTTCACTACCTCTTGCATTGGAGGGTTCAATCTCCGTTGATGTTCCACACTAGGTTTACATTCACTGTCAAGCCGAATCTTGTGAGTACAGATGCCAAGAGGAATGACTACTATATCGGCTATTGTCCATCCAATAGCTTTTATATGCTTCTGCAGTACTTCAATGAGCAATTTTACCTGCTTTTGAAGAAAATCGGCTGCGATAATCACTGGCAAAGTATTCTTGTCTCCCAAGAAGGCATATTTGAGATGAGAGGGTAGGGCTTTTAACTCCAGATTCGGTGGTTCTTCTGTTGATGGCTTTGCAGGAGGACTTTCTCAGTTTTTCAGGTTGATATCCAACTTGATTGGATTCCTTGAATATTCCATGATAAGGCAGCTACCACTTCCTCATAGCCCTGAACTTCTGATTCATCATAATTGGTAAGTACAGATTCAAGGGGTTCATTCTTGTGCATTAAATGGCTCACAATTGCCACTGCCTTATCTATAACATCCTCAGTAAACACTGCATGGATATTACTTGGTTGCTTCATGGATTTATAAATATTGAAGGTCACCTCATCATCATTCACACGAAACTTCAATTTCCCACTTTCGACATCCACCAATGCTCTCCCGGTAGCTAAGAATAGCCTTCCCAAAATAATGGGGATTTTAGCATCGATCTCACAATCTAGAATCACAAAATCAGCCAGAAAGATGAACCGATCTACTTTTACCAATATGTCATAGAGTATCCCACTGAGTGCTTGATTGATTGATCAGCCATAAGGAGTCTCATTGTGGTCGCATTTGGTTCACCCAAACCAAGTTGCTTGTATATTTCATAGGGCATCAAGTTAATGTTTGCTGCTAAATCACACAAAGCTTTAGCGAATTGGAGCATGCCAATTGTGCAAGGGATTGTGAATGCCCTAGGATCTTCTCTCTTAGTGATTGAATCATTCGTCATAATTGCACTGCAACTATGGGGCACCTCGATCGTTTCATAGTCCAAGCTCATTTCCTTTGTAACCAGCTCTTTCATGAATTTTGCGTATCCCGGCATTTCCAACAATGCTTCCACTAGAGGGAGGTTAATTGATAAGTTCTTGAATACTGACAAAAAAAAAAATTGAACTGGTCATCTTCATTCATCTTTTTCAGACATTGGGGAAATGGTGGAGGTATCTTGGTTAAAGGGTGCTTGACTTTTGGAACTTGAACTTGTTGCTCCGCTTCCTCTTGTGGTTCTTTAGTGAGGTTTTGTCGAATAGATAATTCTTGTTCCTCCACACCTTGGCCCTCTTCATGCTTTTGAGGATCCTCATCTTCCATCACATTCCGTATTGCCACCTTACCGCTATGGGTAACTACAGCCAGCTCTCTTTCAATATCTTCCATAGGAGTTTTGAACGTTAATTAAGCTGATAATAGACTCAATTTACCTTCCAGCATTTTGATGGCATGAGCATGAGAATTCACTTTACTGTTCAATGATGAAAAGTCATCTTTCATCCCTTTTAGCAAATCATCAGAACCCTCAACTTTATCGAGTATGCGTGATAATAAATAAATACCCGAGGACTTCTTGCACTCCCTTTAGATTTTGGGCTTTCACTCAAGTGAGTATGGTCCTCCTCATGATCATCATCCTCAGCCCAATCTTGCCAATATCTCTTTGGTTCTTCACCCCTGTAATAGTTCCAACCTTGATTTCGGCCCCGCAGTTGATAGCGTGGGTGGAAACCCTCCTCGTATCTTTTAAAGTTCCAACCTTGATTCTCCCCCGGTCTTGAGTAACCGGAAGAAGAACCCCCCTCAACTCGAAATACTTCATGTGTCCCTTTCATATGTTCTTGTAGAATTTCCATTTGAGACAACATCTTTTTGATGTTTTCATCCCTTTCCCTTTCTTTATCGATTTGTTCTTGCGTTAATCAGAAGCACAGTGGGGAAACTTGATCATCTTTGGTGTACCATGCCTGATTTACTTTAGTCATACCATCTAGGAGAAATGAGGCTATTTCAAATTATTGTAACATTATTCCTCCTTGCACCAATTGATCAGCTATCCCTTTATTAACCGAGTCCAGACTACGGTAAAAGTATTGGAGCAACAATTCACCTGGCAGTCCATGCGTTGGGCACTTACGCAAAAATATCTTGAACATTGTCCATGATTCGTGAATCGGTTCACCCTCCTTTTGCTTGAAATTATGAATGTCATCTCTCAGTTTTATCATTATTGATCGAGGAAAGAATCTTTTGGGAAAGGCCATAACTAGCTCCTCCCATGATTTGATGGAGTTTTTTGGAAGCTTGACCAACCATTTAGTAGCTCCCCCGGTCAATTATAATGGAAATAAGCGAAGCCGTATGGATTCTTGAGATAGATTCTTGAATGATAAAGGGGTGCACACTTCCACTAAGCTTCGTATATGTTCGTGCGGATCTTCATGCTCTAACCCTCCAAATAAACCTCTTGAATGTATGAGCTGGAGTGTTGAGCTAGTAACTTCAAACATTACATTTCCGTTGGCTTGTGGCATGCAAATTGCACCCATCTAGCCCACGTGGGCAGGGTTATAGACACTATTAATATCATCGATCTCATCTCAATGAAAAGCGCCACCCGCTGGGTGACCCGCTTGGAAGTTGTTCTCCCCGTTTGCTCTCAAATGTCCTGTTGTGAAACACAAACACTCGAAACAAAACTGAAAATTAGGTAAGTAGACTACAACTAAGAAGATCAAAAATTCTATTAATCTAAAACTTCTCAAATAACACCACTCCTCAGCAGCGGCGCCATTTTGATTGTTACGTAATCAAGACACAACTTTTGATGCAAGTGTCTACGATCGTACAATAGTTTAGTAACCCAACCAAGGGTTGGGATCGTCCCAAGAAAGTGGTTTTGAGAATTTATAGAAAAATGAAATTTAGTTCTAACTAGTCGTAGCTAAAGACAATAACGAGTAAAAACATTGTAAATTAAAAAAGGGGACACAAGAGTGTCAATTAATAATGGGGATTTTTGTCACAAGTAAGGTAAAAACAACAAAATAAACAAGGGTTTCTAAGTAATGAGAGGGAATCCTTAGGATGTGACGGGAATACGGATTAAGCTAAATTATTGGGTACATGCTTACGATAGTAAATTTATAGAGTCATAGTGACTACGCTAAGCTTTATGTGGGAATAAGTTCTCTCTCGAGCAACTTACCCCGTTTCAAATGGGTTCATCTCGGACACCCACTTGCTGCATGAAGACCAACCTACACCTTACCCCACTCACTCTCTCGAGCTGAGTGTTAGGATATGGGACTAGGGTTCACTCTCTCGAGCTGAACCTCATGTCGACCCACTCCTTAGGCAATCAATCTACTAGTCTTGCTTTCGCGACTTCTCTCTCGAGCAAGCCGAAAACACATAAATAAACTTGTATTTGCAACAACAAATTTGTTAAATTCATCCACAACTACTAGACGAAATCACCATTAAACTACATCTAATCTATCAGCAAATAAGACCCAACAACAATCTTAACCCATATTCGCTAAATCACACCCCAAGAATGGGGGTTTTTAGCCACACATCAAGAGATAGAAATTTATACCTAAATGACCTTGCATTCAAATGGGTATGAAGATTTAAGTCTTGTTACAGGCCAAGAATGAAGAATCCAAGAGACCCAAGTCCAAATCCTTGGAGATGAAACCCTCTTTTTCTTCAAGTCTTTAAAACCGTCTCAAACTCAGAGTAAAAATACTAAAAAGCACTATTCTATATGAAAATTATAATAGTTGTTCGACTCCAAAAACTACAACTCTAACTAGTATTTACAGTTTTCACAGATTTGTGCTGCAACGGATCGTTCGGCGTCGTTAGTCGGAATCGCCGATCAAGTCAGTGATTCGCCCTTTGGTGTAGTTCATCGCCATCTCGCACTAGTCCTCCACATCGTTGTGCTCTGGGTCATTGGGTGACATAGTACTGCTTCGCGAAACTTTTCGGTGATGCGCCGATTGCTTCTTTTTTTCGCCGACTTGATCCTTTCCTTTAGGGCTCAGAACACTGGAACAAAATGCGAATATGTGATCTATTGGCGATTCGCCGAATGGGTTTGGCGATTTGCAGATCTTAATTTCTTTGTTCTTTTAGCTTCTTTTGCTCCTTTTTGCTCGATAGTGTCCATGTTTTCCCTCAAACTTCAAATACCTGAAACTTCAACATTTTCATCAGATATCAAGACAAAACATGTATTTGAAGACACAATTTCTATTAAAATATAGCCCTAAATGTGTCCAATTTGTGGACTCATCAGAGGTCTAGGACAACTCCTTACCGCATCTGTCTTTTTATGATCTACCTCAATTCCCTTGCTTGACACAATATGACCAAGGAAAGCTAAGGACCTTAACCATAATTCACACTTGCTAAACTTTGCAAAAAGTTGTTGGTCCTTAAGAACTTGCAACACAATTCTCAAGTGGTCCATATATTCATTCTCACTCCTCGAATAAATCAAAATATCATCAATAAACACAAATACAAACATATCAAGGTATTGTCTAAACACCCTATTCATCGAATCCATAAATACCATCGGAGAATTAGTCAACCCAAACGACATAACCAAAAACTCATAATGACCATACTGGGTCCTAAATTCCGTCTTTGGAATATCATCCCCTCTCACCCTCAATTGGTGATAACCTGAACGAAGATCAATATTAGAGAAATAACTATCCCCTTAAAGTTGGTCAATTAAGTCATCAATTCTTGGAAGAAGATACTTGTTCTTAATGCTCACTTTATTTCATTGAGGATAATCGATGCACATTCTAAGACACCCATCCTTCTTTCTAACAAAATTTCTAACAAACAATATGGGAGCATCCCATGGAGAGATACTCGGTCGAACTAAGTCCTTATCCAACAAATCCTTGAATTGTTCTTTCAAATCCTGAAGTTCCGCCGAAGCCATTCTATAAGGAGAAATAAAGATATGTTCTGTATCCAGGAGAAGGTCAATATTGAAGTCTACTTCCCGTTTGGGAGGAATACCGAGTAAATCATTGGACAAAACTTTTGAGAATTCATTAACCATGGGAACCGAATCAAAAGTAGGGGTGTCGGAATCTACATCCCTCACTCTAACAAGATGGTTAAAGCAACCTTTTGAGATCATCTTACTAGCTTTAAGATAAGACACAAATTGACATCTAGGGATAGAATTTCCCCTCTTCCACTCTAGGATAGGCTCATTCAGGAATTGGAATCTAACCACCCGAATTCTACAATCAATAGAGGCATAACATGCATGCAACCAATCTATACCAAGAATCACATCAAAGTCTAACATGTCAAGCTCTACCAAGTCAACAAGAGTAACTCTATGGGATAAGGAAATGGGACATCTTCTATAAACCCTCTTAGCCACCACAGAATCACCAATAGGATTAGAGACAGAAGAAGGTTCTAATAACACTTCTGAAGGAACATCAAACCTCATTGACACATAGGGTGTCACAAAAGATAAAGTAGCACCGGGATCTAACATGGCATACGCATCATGAAGAAATTTTTTTAACATATTGGTGACTACATCCGGAGAGCTCTCTTGGTCACCTCGGGATTGGAGAGCATAGAAGCGGTTTTGCTTGGGAGCATCAGAATTTGAATCACTAGGAGGAGCTTGCTTGCCCTCTCTTCCCTTAACCTTGAGCATCGGGAAATCTCTCATCCTATGGCCATTTATGCCACAACCATAGCAATCATATGTGTCGGCTAGGCACTTATCATCATGTTTCTTCCCACATTTCACAGAAGTAGATCTAGCCAAAGAATAATCACCTCCATTTTGTCCTTGAGGTTTTGGGTTAGACACCCTATCTTTATTAAACTTAGGAGGAGCTTTAGAGGAATCTTGACTGGAAAATCTTTTTCAAAATCTAGTTCGACCTTGTCCATCGGACTTTGCATTAGAGAAATTTCCATCACCGTACCTAGCCCATTTTACCTCCCTATAATTTTCCTTGAGTTTCTCCTCCTCAATTTGTTGTGCATGAACCATAAGATGATAGATGTCCATGTCACCAATGAGCATGGCCGTGCACCACTCTTTAACCACCATGACGGATATACTGGTCACAAACTTATTCATCTTAGCCCAAGAATCCGCAACCATTGTTGGAGCATACTAGACAATTGAGTGAACTTTAAGGAATACTCTTTCACACTCATACTTCCTAGATGAAGGTTAATGTACTCTTGCACATTTGCATCCCTCATCTGTAGAGGAAAGAACCTATCAAAAAAACTCAATTTAAACACCTCCCAATCTATGGGACCCGTTCCTACCGGCCTTTTCTCTTTCCATTGGTCATACCACACTTGAGCAACCCCTTTCAATTAGTAAGCGGCCAACTCCGCCTTCTCTATCGGAGTCACCCCAATGATAGCAAGTACCTTATAGACCTCATCAACAAACTCTTAGGGGTCTTCTTCAACTTTGGAGCCGTAAAACTCTGGAGGGTTCATCCTCATAAAATCCCTCACTCTTGAAGCGGCCATACCCATAATTGGGTTCACGGGAGCTACCACCTCTATTAGCTTGTGCCATCATGGCTTGGGACAACATTTGAAAAGCCGACGTAAACTCTGCATTTGTAACATTCTCAGCCAAAGGATCCATCGGAGCTTGGGGAGGAGCTCCTTTTTCCACATTGTCACCTTTCATCCTTTTAGCAGCCCTTCTAGTAGTCATATCTTTAAGAACATAGGCCAAGGATTAGGAGAGAGATCTTATATAGTTAAACTCTATGGCACGACTTAGAGTAATGAAGAAGTGAAGTTTCCTAATCATCTTGTAGCCTCTCATTCATAAATTTGGCTCTCTTCACACTTATGAACAAGACTCTACTAGACGTGGCTTATGAGACATCATCTTAGAACAATTCTAAACTTGTGCTCTAATACCAAGTTTGTCACGACCTAAGGAAACCCCCTAGATGTAACATGGCGTATAAAACCCCAAAGGACTCCATACAAGCCACTTAGTCCTCATAACATAAGAAATAGAACAATAAGAGTAAAACAATATTTCAAGTCTAAAAAGTATTTCATAAAACAAAGCGGAAGTCTAGACACTTGTCTCATTATAACCATCTATTACAATACCGAATGAAATTGGGCCTTGCTCATACATCATGTCCAAAAATGAAATACAAGAAATGGAAACTAAAACAATAACTCCATCCTCAAAGCATGAGGACTCACCAAAGCTTGGAATCTCAATATCAACACTTAGCCACAAAACTAAACATGATTGTCGGACCCTATATTTGGGAACAATGTAGGCAAAATATATGTAACGACCCGAGAGCACCCCCTAGTCGTTACCGATGTATTCGACCTCAAAGAGGTCTTATACAAGCCCTTAGTATTCCTTATAGCATGTATCATAGAATAAAATCACGAAAAATTTAAAATTTTACTTTGGAAGTTCAACTTCACTTCATATATGAAAAATAGAATCTAACTTCGTCACAATGCACCATCTAGACATAGAAGTATCGAAAATGGGACTTAGCCCTTACATTAATAAGAAATCTTGAAATAGAAAAGTACAACAATGTCTTTCAACATAAGCAAAGAACTAAACATAGAAGCTAGATCATAGGGTTTTGTCCTCGGACTTGAGGAGTCACCAACTTGTGGAAGTAACTCCAAGTGTCTTGA
This sequence comes from Solanum tuberosum, assembly GCF_000226075.1. Classification (NCBI taxonomy): domain Eukaryota; kingdom Viridiplantae; phylum Streptophyta; class Magnoliopsida; order Solanales; family Solanaceae; genus Solanum; species Solanum tuberosum. The sequence continues at coordinate 968,580 of NW_006238984.1, read as the reverse complement.
GAAGTAAGCTTGAATCTTCAACGGCCCGAACCTAAATGTTTGGGGAAAAGGAGAAAATATGGGTTAGTACAACACACGTACTAAGTATGGCTACTATGCATAAAAACCATTGAAACATGCATAAAAGGACATTTAGCCAAAACATGTTTTTTACCAAGTAAATCCAATATGCACACAAAGTAAGCATCATAGTACAACCAACTTAATATCATCTTCAACATGTAGACAACCCAAGCAATACTAGTGCAATGCAAAGAATAAAACCCCATAACC
>NW_006238984.1:967854-968128 GCF_000226075.1 Solanum tuberosum | reverse complement strand
TCGTACATAGCTATCTAGGTGGATCCACTAAGCTAAAGTCCTATGTGGGTACATAGTTAAGGGTCAACGAGATTGCTTCTAGAAACCCTAAATTACTAAACGTGGGGATTTCCATCTCATGAGACAACACATATCGTGGTTAATCCGGACTTGCTAAACGTGAGGAAACCCATGTGGGGAGCCGGACTGACTAAATGTGAGACCCCCATCTCATTTACATGCCCTTTCGGTGCTAAGCATCTAATTCCCTTTTGTAATCATCTTTAGTCATCAC
>NW_006238984.1:965161-967422 GCF_000226075.1 Solanum tuberosum | reverse complement strand
TTCATAACCAATACATAATACAAGGTAATTCATGAAGTAATAACATAATCAACATCAATATAGGCAATTGGCATATTTCCTTCATAGCCTTCAAGGCTTCATTCAAAGACTCAACCCTAATTTCATATAAATTATACATAACCTAGGGTAGAATCATCATACAAACATGAATTTCATAGCATCACATTCAATTAATATCCAAGACAAGCTAGGATTAGAATTAGGAAAGAAGGAGAAACATAGGTCTCATGGGGAATTCTTTAAGAACCCATCAATACAACATAAATTCATCCATAATTATTCATATAACATCAATGAAAGTCAGTTTATAACATAAATTTCACTTTAGAAAGAAGGCCCACGTTTTTGGATTGAAACCTAGAAATTTGGAGATTTTGAAATTCACCTTGAAGGGGCCTCTTGGGAAAAGGAATCCCAAGAGTGATAAGCAACCATACCTTAGTTGATTCCTTGATAATCAATGGATAAAATCCAAACAATTTGGGAAAGAATCTTGAAACCCTAGCTCCAATGTCTTCTTCTTCTTCTTTAGTTTTAGAGGGAAAGTTTAGAGAGAAGTAGAAGAGTTTTGATTTCAATTGGGTGTTGTGAATAATGACCAATACTCATGAATTTAGACTTAAAACTCAATATATATTTAACCTCTAATATACCCAAAACACCCCAACTTAAATAGGACTTAAAATGGAAAAGTCCAAAAACTGCACATTTAAATGGTCCCCGTCAGGGACCACGGCAACCCTTCTTGGGTCGTGAAAGTGCACCATGGGCCATCGTGCTACCCGTGGTGTTGGAGGAAGTAGCTCCCCTTTCGTGCACAAGCCAGCACTTAGCCAAGGCAAGACCACGGAGCCTTCCACGATCCGTGGTGAGTACCACGGTCTGTGGTGATGGCCTTGGTCATGACTTGGCCTTGTGGAGTCAAGGCCTTCAAGCCTTGGTACCAAGTGATATTCACGAGCCACCCCTCTCCCTCGTCAAGTGCACCACGGCCCGTAGTGGTTCCCGTGGTGCATTGGGCAGTAGCTACCCTAACAACCCCCAATTCCTTAAAAGCTAAAGGAGCTCCACGCCCACCTTCACGAGTCGTGAAGTGGACCACGAGTCGTGGTCCCTCTCGTGAAGGGTGAGGCAGTGTCTAGGATACTTGGAGGTCCCTCTCCCTTGACCAAGTAAACTCCACGAAGCCTCCCACTTTTCCGTGGTCATGAGCACGAGCCGTGGTGGTGGCCGTGGAGTTTGAGGCAATACCTCCAAGTTTGGGGCAGCCTTGGCCTTAGGCCTTGGCTTGCCCCTTTTTGCTTGGTACTCCTCCCTTAGGCCTTAACTCATAGACCACCATAGCACTCCTAGATGGTCTACTAACTTAGGGGAATTAATTTTATACCTCATTAACACTACGTTAGGCTCTAACTTAAGTCATAGAATTTTCGGGGTGTTACAATATCCCCCCTTAAGAACATTCGTCCCCGAATGTCACTTGTACTTCTTTCTATGGAGACAATGACTCAAACTAGCAGCACAACAACCAGTCACATCAACAGCATCATATCATTATATCATATAGGAATTTAATCCACAACTTCACTATGCTCAAAACTCTTTACTTCACATAGGTATAGGAGGAACTACCTTCTCCATAATCAATGAGCATCAACATATATTAAGCAATCAACAAGACATTTCGTTAACAAGACAACATCAAGCATGCTAATTATAACTCTCATGAAGACAACATCACACAACAACTATGGGTGCAATTTCAATCAAGAGAAACAAAATTCATGAAAACTCAACATAAAACTTAAGCATGAATTTACACAAAAAAAAAAATGCACATAGAAGGAAATCCTGTCATAATCATCAACACACATGATTTTCAATTTATACTAAATTAAGAGAGACTACTAACCTCAACTATGCCTAGGAGTAGGAGGAAAAAGATGAGGGAACCGGAACTTCATGTCGACCTCGGCCTCCCATGTTGCACCCTCAACTAGGTGGTTTCTTTATAGGACTTTTACGGAGGCAACATCTTTATTCCTCAACTTCTTGACTTGACGATGTAAGATTTCGACCGAAACCTCTTCATAAGAAAGGTTCTCATCCACCCCTAAACCTTCTAGAGGGAGAATGGACACTGGGTCACCTATACACTTCTTTAACATAGAAATATGGAACACCGAGTGAACCAGGGCCAATTCGATGGGAAATTTCAACTCATAAGCGACCTTTCCGAC
>NW_006238984.1:956281-964778 GCF_000226075.1 Solanum tuberosum | reverse complement strand
GAAGTAAATTGGGCACCTCTATCCGAAATAATCGACAATGGGGCCCCATGCAACTTCACAATCTCCTTAATGTACAACCTAGCATAATCTTCTGCCGAATAAGATTGACAGGAAGGAAATGTGTTGATTTAGTTAATCTATCCACAATGACCCAAATGGAATCATGTTGCCTACGGGTTCGAGGCAAACCTACCACAAAGTCCATATTGATCTCTTCCCACTTCCAAGTGGGGGTATCAATATCTTGAGTTAGACCTCCCGGACCTTGGTGCACGACTTTGACTTGTTGGCAATTAGAGCACCTAGCCACAAAATTTGCTATATCTCTTTTCATTCCGTTCCACCAATAAATGTCACGTAAGTCACGATACATTTTGGTGGCTCACGGATGGAAGGAGTATCGGGATCCATCGGCCTCCTCTAAGATTGTCTCTCTTAGGCCATCCACATCCGGCACACATAACCTCCCTTGGTGCCTAAGCACCCCATCTTATCCTTGAGAGATAGTTTCTATTGCTTTGTTGAGAATTGACTCTTTTAGTTCCATCAAAATAGGGTCAAAATGTTGCTTAGACTTCACGTCAACAACTACCGATGACTCGGAAATATGACGGACCATGACACCTCCTTTTGGGGAATCTTCAAGTCGGACACCCAACTGCCCAAGCCTATGTACATCACGGGATAACTCCAGTTTCTCTTCTTTCACATTTGACACACTACCCATAGATACACGACTCAAAGCATCCGCAACCACATTCTCTTTTCCGGGGTGGTAAAAGACACTCAGATCATAATCTTTCAAGAGTTCCAACCACCTCCTTTGTCGGAGATTTAATTCTATTTGGCTAAAATTATATTGAAAACTCTTGTGGTCGGTAAACACATCCATATGTACCCCATAGAGATAGTGTCTCTAAATCTTTAAAGTAAAGACTACGGCTACTATCTCAAGGTCATGAGTTGGATAATTCTTCTCATTCACTTTGAGTTGTCTCGAGGCATAAGCTATAACCTTACAATGCTGCATGAGGACACAACCCAAACCCACTCGGGAAGCGTCACAATATACTACAAACCTTTCGGTGCCCTCCGATAAGGTCAAAACCGGAGCGGAGGTGAGCTTATCTTTCAACAATTGGAAGTTCTTTTCACAAGGTTCCGACCATTCGAACTTGGAATTCTTTTTAGTTAAGGCCGTTAATGGAGATGCAATAGATGAAAATCCCTCAACAAACCTCCGGTAGTAACCGACCAAACCCAAAAAGCTTTGGATGTCGAAAGGACTCAAAGGTCTAGGCCAACTTTTGACCGCATCGATTTTCTTTGGATCAACTTCTATACCCTCACTAGAAACAATGTGACCAAGGAAAGCAACCGATCTTAGCCAAAACTCGCACTTGCTAAACTTAGCATAGAGTTGGTGATCATTGAGGACTTGTGATACTATCCTCAAATGATTCATGTGATCATCCTCAACTTTAGAAAATATCAAGATGTCATCAACAAAGACAATAACAAATGAGTCTAGATAATTTCTAAACACGGGATTCATAAGGTCCATGAAAGCCGTCCAACAAACCTCCGGTAATAAAAGGCCAAACCCAAAAAGCTTCGGATGTCGGAAGAATTCAAAGGTCTAGGCCAACTTTTGACCGCATCGGTTTTCTTTGGATCAACTTCTATACCCTCACTAGAAACAATGTGACCAAGGAAAGCAACCGATCTTAGCCAAAACTCGCACTTGCTAAACTTAGCATAGAGTTGGTGAGCTTTGAGGACTTGCAATACTATCCTCAAATGATTCATGTGATCATCCTCACTTTTAGAGTATATCAAGATGTCATCAATAAAGACAATAACAAATGAGTCTAGATAATTTCTAAACACGCGATTCATAAGGTTCATGAACGCCGCTGGGGCATTTGTAAGACCAAAGGACATCACTAAGAACTCAAAATGACCATATCGTGTTCGAAGGCTGCTTTCGGAAGATCAACTCCTCTCACCCTAAGTTGGTGATAACCCGACCTCAAATCAATTTTTGAAAAGTAACTCGCTCCTTGAAGTTGATCAAATAAGTCATCAATCCTAGGGAGTGGATACTTGTTCTTAATGGTCACCTTATTTAATTGTCGGTAATCAATACACATACGAAGAGATCCATCCTTCTTCTTCGCAAATAACACCGGTGCACCCCAAGGAGATATACTAGGTTGATGAAACCCTTATCCAACAAATCTTTGAGTTGAGCTTTTAATTCCTTCAACTCCGCCGGGGCCATCCGGTAAGGAGTGATTGAAATGGGTTGTGTATCCGGCAATAGATCTATGCAGAAATCTATTTCTCGTTCGGGAGGAATCTCGGGTAAGTCATCGGGAAAGACTTCTGGAAAATCCTTCACTACTGGTACCGACTCCAAAGGAGGAATCTCAGACTCAAGATCCTTGACCCTCACAATATGATAGAGATAACCCTTAGAAATCAACTTACAAGCTTTTAGACATGAAATGATCCTTCCCATAGGAATGGAATTTCCTCCCTTCCATTGAAGATCCTTGACCCTCACAATATGATAGAGACAACCCTTAGAAATCTACATACAAGCTTTTAGACATGAAATGGTCCTTCCCCTAGGAACAGAATTTCCTCCCTTCCAATCTAAAATGGGTTCATTAGGAAATTGAAACTTCACAATTCGGGTCCTACAATCTATGGACGCAAAACAAGCATGAAGCCAATCCATCCCCAATTTAACATCAAAATCTTACATATCAAGTTCCACCAAATCAACCAAAGTGACTATATTGGGCAATGACATGGCATAACCCCTATAAACTCTTTTAGCAACTATGGAATCACCCGCCGGGGTAGAAACCAAAAATGGTTCATCTATGACATCGGGAAGCATATTAAACTTCATAGCCACTAAAGGGGTTACAAAAGACAAAGTGGCACCGGGATCCAATAATGCATAAACATTAATTGAAAATAATTGTAGCATACCGGTCACAACATCCGGAGAGCTCTCTTGATCACCTCGGGATTGGAGAGCATAGAAGTTATTGTTCTTAGGAGAATCGGGATTTGGGCTACTTGCTTGTGCTTAAGCATTTTCCCTTTCTTGAGCCTTTAGCATAGGGCAGTCCCTCCTCATGTGGCTGCTCTTACCACAACCATAGCAATTACCCGTGCCAACTAGGCAATTGCATTCACTTATTCGACCACACTTTGTACAAATAGGCTTCTCAACATAAGGACCACCACCTCTTGATTCTTGAGGCTTGGGGGTAGACACTTTACCTTTGTTGACCCTTGGAGTGGTTAGGGAGGACCTTTGGGTTGGAAAACCTCTTTTTGAACTTTCGCTTATCTCGGATTTCAAACCTAACCTTAGAAGAATTTCCATCATCGGCTCTTGAACTCTTCAATTCTCTACCAACTTGCTTAAGCTTTTGCTCCTCAATTTGCTCGGCATGAACCATAAGACGAGAAATGTCCATGCTTGGCATTAGCTTAGCCGACCTACATTCATTCACCACAAGATCGGATACACCCATAACAAATTTGTTCATTGTAGCTCTAGAGTCCAACACCAAAGTAGGAGCATGCTTGGACAATTGAGTAAACTTAAGGACATACTCCTTCACACTCATACCCCCTTGACGGAGGTTGATGAATTCTTGCATTTTCCTCTCCCTTAGTTCCAAGGGGAAAAACCAATTAACAAAAGCCATCTTCAATGTAGCCCAAAGTATCGGACCCTCTCTAATAGGTCTCCCCTCCTTCCATTGTTCATACCACACTTGTGCCACATATTTGAGTTGATAGGCGGCTAACTCTGCCTTTTCTTGAGAAGACACACCCATAGCCTCTAGAACCTTAAACACTTCATCAATGAACCCTTGTGGATCTTCTTCCACTTTGGAGCCAAAGAAAGTAGGGGGATTCATCCTTGTGAAATCCCTTATCCTAGAAGCAGTAGTACTAGCATTGGGGTTCACTTGCACCCTAGCATCCCTAGCAACTTGAGTGGCCAACACTTGAGTCAAATTATGAATAGCCGACCTTATCTCAAAATTAGACATAGCCCCTTCTTCAATGGGAACTTGAGGGTTTTGAGGAGCTTGAGTGGGAACCGCCTCATTCACATTCTCCTCACCGGCCCTCCTTGCATTGTTCCTTCTTGTGTTCATTGCCTATAAGACTCTTAGGCAATAGAGTTAAGAAAAGGACTAAATAGAGTTAAGACTCTTAGGCACGACTATGGAATAACAAAAAGAGTGAAAGTTCCTAAGCATCTTGTAGCCTCTCATTCATAAGTGTGGCGCACTTCACACCCATGAACAAGACTCTACTCGACGTGGTATCTTGTGACATGAATCCTACATTATTCTCAACCTTATGCTCTGATACCAAGTTTGTAACGACCCAAGAGCACCCCCTAGTCGTTAGCGGCGTATTCGACCTCGAAAAAGTCTTATCCAACCCCTTAGCATTCATCATAGCATGTATCATAGAATAAAATCATGAAAAATTTAAAACTTTTACTTCGGAGGTTCAACTTCACTTCAAATATGAGAAATAGAATCTAACTTCGTCACAATGCACTATCTAGACGTAGAAGTATCGAAAATGGGACTTAGCCCTTACATCAATAAGAAATCTTGAAATAGGAAAGTACAACAATGTCTTTCAACATAAGCAAAGACTAAACATAGAAGCTAGATCATAGGGTCTTGTCCTCGAACTTGAGGAGTCACCAACTTGGGGAAGCAACTCCAAGTGTCTTGAGAAGTAAGCTTGAATCTTCAATGGCCCGAACCTAAATGTTTGGGGAAAAGGAGAAAATATGGGTTAGTACAACACACGTACTAAGTATGGCTACTATGCATAAAAACCATTGAAACATGCATAAAAGGACATTTAGCCAAAACATGCTTTTTACCAAGTAAATCCAATATGCATACAAAGTAAGCATCATAGTACAACCAACTTAATATTATCCCAACATGTAGACAACCAAAGAAATACTAGTTCAATGCAAAGAATAGAATCCTATAACCCTATTCAAAGCCCAGTATCACATTAAGCAACCTACTTCAAGCATACATTCATAAGATCATACATAGCATAGCTTCAACATGCATAAGTCATAATCATCATAATCATAAGAGAACACTACTACAACCATCTTTTAGGATCCCACAAGTGCAATGTGCAAGAGAAGTCCCATACCCTCCCTTACACTATGTAGAAACCCTTAAGAAAGCCCTAGTAAGAGTTCACACCTTTCATACCTTCATTTACTTTTACATTAGGGAAATATTGCAATAACCGACATAGACCAAGAGAGCTACATGGAATCCGGTGTTCTACTCCCACACTAAAAAGAGAGGGTTAACACTTGCCTAAGGTGTAACCATTCGTACATAGCTATCTAGGTGGATGCACTAAGCTAATGTCCTATGTGGGCACATAGTTAAGGGTCAACGAGATTGCTTCTAGAAACCCTAAATTACTAAACGTGGGGATTTCCATCTCATGAGACAACACATACCATGGGTAATCCGGACTTGCTAAAAGTGAGGAAACCCTTGTGGGGAGCCGGACTTACTAAACGTTAAACCCCCATCTCATATACATGCCCTTTCAGTGCTAAGCATCTAATTTCATTTTGTAATCATCTTTAGTCATCACATAAGTTCACATTAGCCCTTAATAGACCCTTATGTAGACATCTTACCATAATAGCTCATATCTTATGTGGACATCTTACCATAATAGCTCATATGTGTTCATAAGTGAGTAACAATCCTTTCACTTTAGAAACACTTAGCATGTGAGTAAACCTTTCACTTTACATTACATTATAATCATGAGAACTACCTTTCGATCATATAACAATCATACCATAACATACATTCATACTTCAGAGCTAATTCAAGTGTAGAGGGTTAAGGATGAGGAAACTAGGTCATCAACACCACAACAACACATTAGGTATAGCATCATTACAATATAAGTAATTCAACTTTCATACTTGAGTTCAAAGAAGAACCAACCTTCATACCTTCTAGCCCTTCATGGGAAATTCATACTTTAATTACCAACCAGTTCATAACCAATACATAATACAAGGTAATTCATGAAGTAATAACATAACCAACATCAACATAAACAATTGACATATCCCCTTCATAGCCTTCAGGGGTTCATTCGAAGACTCAACCCTAATTTCATAGAAATTATACATAACCTAGGGTAGAATCATTATACAAACATGAATTTAGCATCACATTCAATTCATAACCTTCAATTGATATTCAACACAAGCTAGGATTAGAATTAGGAAAGAAGGAGAAACATGGGTCTCATGGGGAATTCTTTAAGAACCCATCAATACAACATAAATTCATCCATAATTGTTCATATAATATCAATCAAAGTCATATTATAACATAAATTTCATATTAGAAAGAAGGCCCACATTTTTTAATTGAAACCTAGAAATTTGGATATTTTGAAATTCATCTTGAAGGGGCCTCTTGGGGAAAGGAATCCCAAGAGTGATAAGCAACCATACCTTATTTGATTCCTTGAGAATCAATGGATAAACTTCAAGCAATTTAGGAAAGAATCTTGAAACCCTAGCTGAAATGTCTTCTTCTTCTTCTTTAGTTTTCGAGAGAGAGTTTAGAGAGAAGTAGGAGAGTTTTGATTTCAATTGGGTGTTGTGAATGATGGCCAATACTCATGAATTTAGACTTAAAACTCAATATATATTTAACCTCTAATATACCCAAAACACCCCCTACTTAAATAGGACTTAAAAAGGAAAAGTCCAAAAACTGCTCATTTAAATGGTCCCCGTCAGGGACCACGACCACCTTTCTTGGGTCGTGAAAGTGCAACACGGGCCGTGGTGCTTTCCGTGGTGTTGGAGGAAGTAGCTCCCCTTTCGTGCAAAAGCCAGCACTTCGCCAAGGCAAGACCACGGAGCCTTCCACGATCCGTGGTGAGTACCACGGTCCGTGGTGATGGCCTTGGTCATGACTTGGCCTTGTGGAGGCAAGGCCTTTAAGCCTTGGTACCAAGTGATGTTCACGAGCCACCCCTCTCCCTCGTCAAGTGCACCACGGCTCGTAGTGGTTCCCGTGGTGCCTTGGGCAGTAGCTACCCTCACAACCCCCAATTCCTTAAAAGCTAAGGGAGCTTCACGCCCACCTTCACGAGTCGTTAAGTGGACCACGACTTGTGGTCCCTCTCGTGAAGGGTGAGGCAGTGTCTAGGACACTTGGAGGACCCTCTCCCTTGACCAAGGAAACTCCACAAAGCCTCCCACTTTCCCGTGGTCATGAGCACGAGCCGTGGTGGTGGCCGTGGAGTTTGAGGCAGTACCTCCAAGTTTGGGGCAGCTTTGGCCTTAGGCCTTGGCTTGCCCTTTTTTCTTGGCACTCCTCCCTTAGGCCTGAACTCATAGACAACCATAGCACTCCTACATGGCCTTAACTCACTATGCTAAAAACTCTTTACTTCACATAGGTATAGGAGGAACTACCTTCTCCATAATCAATGAACATCAACATATATTAAGCAATCAACAAGACATTTCGTTAACACGACAACATCAAGCATGCTCATTACAACTCTCATGAAGACAACATCACACAACAACTATGGGTGCAATTTCAATCATGAGAAACAAAATTCATGAAATCTCAACATAAAACTTACGCATGAATTTTCACAAAAAAAAATGCACATACAAGGAAATCTCGTCATAATCATCAACACACACGATTTTCAATTTGTACTAAATTAAGAGAGACTACTAACCTCAACTATGGCTAGTAGTATGAGGAAAAAGATGAGGGTAGCGGAACTTCATGTCGACCTCGGCCTCCCATGTTGCACCCTCAACTAGGTGGTTTCTCCATAGGACTTTTACGGAGGAAACCTCTTTATTCCTCAACTTCGCAACTTGACTATCTAAGATTTCGACCGGAACCTCTTCATAAGAAAGGTTCTCATCCACCCCTAAACCTTCTAGAAGGAGAATGGACACCGGGTCACCTATACACTTCTTTAACATAGAAATATGGAACACCGGGTGGACCGGGGCCAATTCAATGGGCAATTTCAACTCATAAGCGACCTTTCCGACACGCTTCAAGAACTCATAAGGCCCAACATATCGGGGGCTAAGCTTCCCCTTCTTACCAAACCTCATCACCCATTTCATGGGAGAGTTCTTCAATTAGACCCAATCACCTACTTCTAATTCAAGATCCCTCTTCCTATTATCGGCAAAAGACTTTTGATGACTATGAGCCGTTTTCAACCTATCCCTTATAAGTCAAACTTTTTCCGTAGCCTCAAAGACTACCTCGGGACCAAGAAGAGCAAATTCACCTACCTCAAACCACCCAACCGGATATCGACACCTTCTACCATAATGTTCTTCAAAGGGTGCCATAGCAATACTCGAGTGGTA
>NW_006238984.1:950901-956181 GCF_000226075.1 Solanum tuberosum | reverse complement strand
GAGGCGGGTGAACAGTAAAAACGTTCACTGGAAATTGTCTTTCCTGCAGGACAGATTTTACGAAAATGGGCATAACTTCTTCGTCCGAACTCCAAACGAGGTGAAACGAAGTGCGTTAGGTAGCTAACTCAAAGGGCTTTCCATGGATATGTTATTGGCCACCCAATAATTTGTGTGCTAGGAGATATGACCCTCCAAAGTAGACCCTCGAAAAAGGCTTCACTTGGAAATTTCGGATTTTGATACGGTTGCTCTAAAATTTGGGTTAGACCCATTTCCCACTCAATTTGACCCCCTAAACAAGAATATGAAGTCGGATTTTCGAAAAACGAAATGGATTTTTTTATATATAGCTAAACAAGTTTCCGGTAACTTCCGAAGCACATTTTTAAGAACTTTTTGGGTCATTTCACACACGCTCTCAACATGTCCTCTAGGGTTTGTATGGTGCGTTCCGCTTGACCATCCGTTTGAGGGTGAAATGCGGTACTAAGCTTCACTTGAGTACCAAGCCCACTTTGGAAAGACCTCCAAAAAATATGAAGTAAATTGGGCACCTCTATCCAAAATAGTCGACAATGGGGCCCCATGCAACTTCACAATCTCCTTAATGTACAACTGAGCATAATCTTCCGCCGAATAAGAAACCTTGTTGGGAAGAAAATGGGCTGATTTAGTCAGTCTGTCAACAATGACCCAAATAGAATCATGTTGCCTGCGGGTTCAAGGCAAACCTATGACGAAGTCCATATTGACCTTTTTCCCACTTCTAAGTGGGGGTATCAATATCTTGAGCTAGACCTCCCGGACCTTGGTGATAGGCTTTGTCTTGTTGGCAATTAGAGCACCTAGCCACAAAATTTTCTATGTCTCTTTTCATTCCGTTCCATCAATAAATATCACGTAAGTCACGATACATTTTGGTGGCTCCCGGATGGATGGAGTATTGGGATCCATGGGCCTCCTCTAAGATTGTCTCACTTAGGCCATCCACATCTGGCACACATAACCTCTCATGGTGCCTAAGCACCCCATCTTATCCTTGAGAGAAAGTTTCTATTGCTTTGTTAAGAATCGACTATTTTAGTTCCATCAAAATAAGGTCAAAATGTTGCTTAGACTTCACGTCAACAACAACCGATAACTCGAAATTATGACGGACCATGACACCTCCTTTTGGGGAATCTTCAAGTCGGACACCAAACTGGCCAAGCCTATGTACATCACGGGCTAACTCTTTTTTCTCTTCTTCCACATGTGACACACTACCCATAGATACACGACTCAAAGCATCCGCAACCACATTCGCTTTTCCGGGGTGGTAAAGGACACTCATATCATAACTTTCAAGAGTTCCAACCACCTCCTTTGTCGGAGATTTAATTCTTTTTTGGCTAAAAAATATATTGAAGACTCTTGTGGTCGGTAAAACACATCCATATGTACCCCATAGAGATAGTGTCTCCAAATCTTTTAAGTAAAGACTACGGCCACTAGCTCAAGGTCTTGAGTTGGATAATTCTTCTCATGCACCTTGAGTTGTCTCGAGTCATAAGCTATAACCTTACCATGCTGCATGAGGACACAACCCAAACCCACTCGGGAAGCATCACAATATACTACAAACCCTTTGGTTCCCTCCGGTAAGGTCAAAACCGGAGCGGAGGTGAGCTTATTTTTCAACAATTGGAAGCTCTTTTCACAAGGTTCCGACCATTCGAACTTGGAATTCTTTTGAGTTAAGGCCGTTAATGGAGATGCAATAGATGAAAATCCCTCAACAAACCTCCGGTAGTAACCGGCCAAACCTAAAATGCTTCGGATCCCGGAAGGACTCAAAGGTCTAGGCCAACTTTTGACCGCATCGGTTTTCTTTGGATCAACTTCTATACCCTCACTAGAAATAATGTGACCAAGGAAAGAAACCGATCTTAGCCAAAACTCGCACTTGCTAAACTTAGCATAGAGTTGGTGATCTTTGAGGACTTGCAATACTATCCTCAAATGATTCATGTGATCATCCTCACCTTTAGAAAATATCAAGATGTCATCAATAAAGACAATAACAAATGAGTCTAGATAATTTCTAAACACGCGATTCATAAGGTCCATGAAAGCCGTCGGGGCATTTGTAAGACCAAAGGACATCACTAAGAACTCAAAATGATCATATCTTGTTCGGAAGGATATTTTCGGAACATCAACACCTCTCACCCTAAGTTAGTGATAACCCGACCTCAAATCAATTTTTGAAAAGTAACTCGCTCCTTGAATTTGATCAAATAAGTCATCAATCCTAGGGAGTGGATACTTGTTCTTAATGGTCACCTTATTTAATTGTCGGTAATCAATACACATACGAAGATATCCATCCTTCTTCTTCACAAATAACACCGGTGCACCTTAAGGAGATATACTAGGTTGGATGAAACTCTTATCCAACAAATCTTTGAGTTGAGCTTTTAATTCCTTCAATTCAGCTGGGTTCATCCGGTAAGGAGGAATAGATATGGGTTTTGTACCTGGTATAATATCAATGTCGAAGTCTATTTCCCGCTCTGGAGGAATACCGGGCAAGTCATCCGGAAAAACTTTAGGAAACTCCCTCACTATGGGAACCGACTCTAAAGGAAGAGCCAATATGATAGAGACAACCCTTAGAAATCAACTTACAAGCTTTTAGACATGAAATGATTCTTTCCCTAGGAACGGAATTTCCTCACTTCCATTCTAAAATGGGTTCATTAGGAAATTGAAACTTCACAATTCGGGTCCTACAATCTATGGACGCAAAACAAGCATGAAGCCAATCCATCCCAAATATAACATCAAAGTCTAACATATCAAGTAACATCAAAGTCTAACATATCAAGTAACATCAAAGTCTAACATATCAAGTAACATCAAAGTCTAACATATCAAGTAACATCAAAGTCTAACATATCAAGTAACATCAAAGTCTAACATATCAAGTAACATCAAAGTCTAACATATCAAGTAACATCAAAGTCTAACATATCAAGTAACATCAAAGTCTAACATATCAAGTAACATCAAAGTCTAACATATCAAGTAACATCAAAGTCTAACATATCAAGTAACATCAAAGTCTAACATATCAAGTAACATCAAAGTCTAACATATCAAGTAACATCAAAGTCTAACATATCAAGTAACATCAAAGTCTAACATATCAAGTAACATCAAAGTCTAACATATCAAGTAACATCAAAGTCTAACATATCAAGTAACATCAAAGTCTAACATATCAAGTAACATCAAAGTCTAACATATCAAGTAACATCAAAGTCTAACATATCAAGTAACATCAAAGTCTAACATATCAAGTAACATCAAAGTCTAACATATCAAGTAACATCAAAGTCTAACATATCAAGTAACATCAAAGTCTAACATATCAAGTAACATCAAAGTCTAACTGAAAACCTCCTTTTGAACTTTGGCTTATCTTGAATTTCAAACCTCACCTTAGAAGAATTTCCATCATCGGCCGTTGACCTCTTCAATTCTCTACAAACTTGCTTAAGCTTTTGCTCATCAATTTGCTCGGCATGAACCATAAGGCGAGAAATGTCCATGCTTGGGATTAGCTTAGCCGACCTACATTCATTCACAACAAGATCAGATACACCCATAACAAATTTGTTCATTGTAGGTCTAGAGTCCGACACCAAAGTAAGAGCATTCTTGGATAATTGAGTAAACTTGAGACCATACTATTTCACACTCATACCCCCTTGATGGAGGTTGATGAATTCTTGCATTTTCCTCTCCCTTAGTTCCAAAGGGAAAACCTATCAAGAAAAGCCATCTTGAATGTAGCCCAACTTATCGAACCCTCTCTAAAAGGTCTCCCCTCCTTCCATTGTCTATACCACACCTGTGCCACATCTTTGAGTTGATAGGCGGCTAACTCCGCCTTTTCTTGGGAAGACGCACTCATTGCCTCTAGAACCTTAAACACTTCATCTATAAATCCTTGTGGATCTTCTTCCACTTTAAATCCAAAGAAAGTAGGGGGATTCATCCTTGTGAAATCCCTTATCCTAGAAGCAGTAGTTCTAGCATTGGGGTTCACTTGCACCCTAGCATCCCTAGTAACTTGAGTGGCCAACACTTGAGTCAAATTATGAATAGCCGACCATATCTCAACATTAGACATAGCCCCTTCTTCAATAAGAACTTGAGGGTTTTGAGGAGCTTGAGAGGGAACCTCCTCATTCACATTCTCCTCACTGGCCCTTCTTGCATTGTTCCTTCTTATGTTCATTGCCTATAAGCACAAGAGAAGGTTTAGAAGAAAAGGATTAAATAGAGTTAAGACTCTTAGGCACGACTATGGAATAACAAAAAGAGTGAAAGTTCCAAAGCATCTCGTAGCTTCTCATTCATAAATGTGGCGCGCTTCACACCCATGAACAAGACTCTACTCAATGTGGTATCTTGTGACATGAATCCTACATTATTCTCAACCTTATGCTCTGATACCAAGTTTGTAACGACCCGAGAGCATCCCCTAGTCGTTACAGGCGTATTCGACCTCGAAGAGGTCTTATACAACCCTTTGCATTCATCATAGCATGTATCATAGAATAAATTCACGGAAAATTAAAAACATTTACTTTGGAAGTTCAACTTCACTTCATATATGAAAAATAGAATCTAACTTCGTCACAATGCACCATCTAGACATAGAAGTATCGAAAATGGGACTTAACCCTTACATCAATAAGAAATCTTGAAATAGGAAAGTACAACAATGTCTTTCAACATAAGCAAAGAACTAAACATAGAAGCTAGATCATAAGGTCTTGTCCTCGGACTTGAGCAGTCCCCAACTTGGGGAAGCAACTCGAAGTGTCTTGAGAAGGAAGCTTGAATCTTCAACAGCCCGAACCTAAATGTTTGGGGGAAAAAGAGAAAATATGGGTTAGTACAACACACGTACTAAGTATGGCTACTATGCATAAAAACCATTGAAACATGCATAAAAGGACATTTAGCCAAAACATGCTTTTTACCAAGTAAATCCAATATGCACACAAAGTAAGCATCATAGTCCAAACCAACATAATATCATCCCAACATGTAGACAACCCAAGCAATACTAGTGCAATGCAAAGAATAAAACCCCATAACCCTATTCAAAGCCAAGTATCACATTAAGCAACCTACTTCATGCATACATTCATAAGATCATATTTCATCATAACTTACCATATTCATAATGATCATACATAACATAACTTCAACATACAT
>NW_006238984.1:930303-950748 GCF_000226075.1 Solanum tuberosum | reverse complement strand
TACTTTTACATTAGGTAAATATTGCAATAACCGACATAGACCATGAGAGCTACATGGAATCCGGTGTTCTACTCCCACACCGAAAAGAGAGGGTTAACACTTGCCTAAGGTGTAACCATTCGTACATAGCTATCTAGGTGGATCCATTAAGCTAGAGTCCTATGTGGGCACATAGTTAAGGGTCAAGGAGATTTCTTCTAGAAACCCTAACTTACTAAACGTGGGGATTTCCATCACATGAGACAACACATATCCTAGGTAATCCGGACTCACTAAACATGAGGAAACCCATGTGGGAAGCCGAACTTACTAAACGTGAGACCCCCATCTCATTTACAAGCCCTTTCAGTGCTACGCATCTAATTCCCTTTTGTAATCATCTTTAGTCATCACATAAGTTCACATTAGCCTTTACTAAACTCTTATGTATACATCTTACCATAATAGCTCATATGTGTTCATAAGTGAGTAACTATCCTTTTACTTTAGGAACACTTAGCAAGTGAGTAAACCTTTCACTTTACATTACAATATATTCATGAGAACTACCTTTCGATCATATAAAAATCATACCATAACATACATACATACTTCATAGCTAATACAAGTGTAGAGGGTTAAGGATGAGGAAACTAGGTCATCAACACCACAACAACACATTAGGTATAGCATCATTATAATCTAAGTAATTCACCTTTCATACTTGAGTTCAAAGAAGAACCAACCTTCATACCTTCTCTCCTTTCATGGGGCATTCATACTTCAATTACCAACCAGTTCATAACCAATACATAATACAAGGTAATTCATGAAGTAATAACATAATCAACATCAATATAAACAATTGACATATCCCCTTCATAGCCTTCAAGGCATCATTCAAACACTCAATCCTAATTTCATAGAAATTATACATAACCTAGGTTAGAATCACCATACAAACATGAATTTCATAGAATCACATTCAATTCATAGCCTTCAATTAGTATCCAACACAAGCTAGGGTTAGAATTAGGAAAGAAGGAGAAACATGGGTCTCATGGGGAATTCTTTAAGAACCCATCAATACAACATAAATTCATCCATAATTGTTCATATAACATCAATCAAAGTCAGTTTAAAACATAAATTTCTCTTTAGAAAGAAGGCCCACGTTTTTGGATTGAAACCTAGAAATTTGGAGATTTTGAAATTCATCTTGAAGGGGCCTCTTGGGGAAAGGAATCCCAAGTGTGATAAGAAACCATACCTTAGTTGATTCCTTGAGAATCAATGGAGAAACTCCAAGAAATTTGGGAAAGAACCTTGAAACCCTAGCTCCAATGTCTTCTTCTTCTTCTTCTTCTTTAGTTTTAGAGAGAGAGTTTAGAGAGAAGTAGGAGAGTTTTGATTTCAATTGGGTGTTGTGAATAATGACCAATACTCATGAATTTAGACTTAAAACTCAATATATAATTAACCTCTAATATACCCAAAACACCCTTACTTAAATAGGACTTAAAAAGGAAAAGTCCAAAAACTCCTCATTTAAATGGTCCCCGTCAGGGACCACGGCCACCCTTCTTGGGTCATGAAAGTGCACCACGGGCCTTGGTACTGCCCCTGGTGTTGGAGCCAGTAGCTCCTCTTCCGTGCACAAGCCAGAACTTGGCCAAGCCAAGACCACGGAGCCTTCCACGATCCGTGGTGAGTACCACGGTCCGTGGTGATGCCTTGGTCATGACTTGGCCTTGTGGAGGCAAGGCCTTCAAGCCTTGGTGCGAAGTGATGTTCACGAGCCACCCCTCTCCCTTGTCAAGTGCACCACGGCCCATAGTGGTGCCCGTGGTGCCTTGGGCAGTAGCTACCCTAACAACCCCCAATTCTGTAAAAGCTAAGGGAGCTCCACGCCCACCTTCACAAGTCGTGAAGTGGACCACGACTCGTGGTCCCTCTCGTGAAGGGTGAGGCAGTGTCTAGGACACTTGGAGGTCCCTCTCTTTTGACCAAGGAAACTCCACGAAGCCTCCCACTTTCCCGTGGTCATGACCACGAGCCATGGTGGTGGCCATGGAGTTTGAGGTAGTAGCTCCAAGTTTGGGGTAGCCTTGGCCTTAGGCCTTGGCTTGCCCCTTTTTGCTTGGCACTCCTCCCTTAGGCCTTAACTCATAGACCACCATACCACTCCTAGATGGTCTACTAACTTAGGGTAATTCATTTTATACCTCATTGACACTACGTTAGGCTCTAACTTAAGTCATATAATTTTCGGGGTGTTACAATATGCGTTTGTACAAAAATGCACGAAGTATGATAACTATGCATAAAAACATTTAAAACATGCTAAAAGGGACATTTCATTTCAAAGCATGCATTTTACCAAGTTTAAACATCATCATATAGATAGTCGGAAAACATAAATCATAATCATCATATTCAATGCAAACTAGCATCATCTTAAAACCTTGAACCTATATAACATACTTCATGTGGTAACCTTATTTCATTATTCATGTTCTTGCTGTGAGAGATAGCCTTAACCGACATGAGACCATGTAAGATATAACATGATCACCTGGTGTTACCCACACCGAAAAGGGTTGTGCTACTTGCCTAAGGTAGAACCATGGTTTGTGAGATTAGGTGGATCACTAGCTAAATAACCTACGGGGGGACGTAGTTTATGGGATAAGGAGATTGTTACAATAAACCCGGACTCAACTAACATAGAAGGCTTCCATCTCATGAGACAAACATGGGAAGCACAGACTCAACTGATGTAAAAGACTTCCATCTCATTTCAATATCCACCTGGTGCTAAGCTTAAATCCCACGGAGTACTTATTAAGTCTTACTTAACTCATGTCTCATGGAAGGATGTCATTGACAATCAATCCAACTTAGTTCATTAGGATAGCTCTTAGATCATGCGTGAGAAAACCTTTCAGTGTCCATGTCTACATGTACATCATAGATTCAATTATGTGAGAAAGCCTTTGAACCCTATAATCTTTATTATGTGAGAAAACCTTCCACATCATGTTCATTATGTGTTCATGAGAATGTCCTTTCAATCAACACAACAACATTAGCATAATCATTGACACTTTACTCTCAAAGTTTCCTTAAAGCATGTACTTAGATTTCATAAAAACATGCATAATCTCATACTTTACCCTTTCAAGGTTCATAACCCACATTTAATCATCACATCTAGAATTCAAGCATTAGACATGGATTTTATTATAATTCATGTGATTCTATCACTTCATGCATCAATTCATAAAATTCCATTTTCATCAACAAAGACCCACATCATAAGACCACAATTAAGAAATATGGGAATTACGTGGATTCTTGAGGGTACATCATAAAAACCATAGGAAGTCATCAATTCATGCTTATAATAACATAATTCAACCATTAGAATCAAGTTTTAAGGGAACCCATGACTTTTGAATCAAACCCTAACAATGGGGGATTTCTATCTTTCTTTTGAAATTGGATTTTGAAGGAACTCCATGGATGAAAGATGTCCATGGATGAAAGCTATCATACCTTAACAACAAATCCCAATGTTAATCTTCAATGGAGGAATTGAACCTTGACCTTGATCCTAGTTCAACTTTCTTTTTCTTCTTTTTCTTCGTCTTCTTCTGCTTCTTCTTCTTCTTCTAGTTTCTAGAGAGAGAAATATTTGAGAGGAGAGCTTTTGGGGACTTAATTTTGGTTTTGGGAGATAATTACTTGAATGGGTGAGTTTTTTTACTTAAAATGACTTATATAGGTGTACCAAACTAAGGCAAAACGACTTCACTTTAGTTGGATTAAAGCCAGAAAAGACCAATTAACCCTCAACTTAAAGTGACATGCCTAGGGACCACGTGAGACCCCATGATTCGTGGTCCCCTTCGTGGACCTTAAGGCTGTGGCTAGGCAAATGTGCCCTTAGCCCCTCAAATCTAAGGCACCTCCACGGAGGTCTCCCTGAGTCGTGGTGCCTACCACGAGTTGTGGTCCCTCTTGTGGGCCTTGAGGCAATGGCTAGGCCACCCTCTTCTCAAACCTTACACACTCAACTCCCCTCCACGAGCCTTCCGATGAGTCGTGGTCTCAAGCACAAGCCATGAAGTGGCTCGTGAAGAGGGGCTGTTTTGGGCAACTTGGGGAGGCTATTGCCTAGCCTACCACGAGCCACACCAAGGGTCGTGGTCTTCACCATGAGTTGTAGTGGTGGTCGTGGTTGCTTGGGCAGTGTCAATAGGACATTGGACTGCTCTAGTCCTCTCCCTTGGCCATTGCCCACTTCCATGGCTCTAACCCTCACACTGAACTCTAGTTTAGCCTACTAATTTTCGGGGTTTTACATGCATGATGTGGGTAAGTACTTTTGGGATGAACCTTACTTTTACAAGGATTGTGTAGATAATATCATCAGGTGATGTATGCCTGAAGATGAAATGGTGAGTATTTTAGAAGCGTGTCATTCATCTCCAATTGTTGGACACCAGTGCTCGCACTTCCCAAAAGGTGTTCCAGAGCGGATATTATTGGCCTAAAATTCATAAAGATGCTTTCGACCTGGTTAAAGGTTGTGACATGTATCAAAGGCAATGAGCCATTTCTCATCGACATGATCTACCTATGACTCTTATATTGGAGGTTGAATTACTTGATGTTTGGGGGATTGACTTTATGGGACCGTTTGTGAGATCTTTCAGGAAAAGTATATATTGGTGGCAGTTGATTATGTCTCCAAGTGGGTTGAGGTTGTGGCCTTGGCAGAGAATAATGGTAAGAGTATTGTGTAATACCCCGTATCTGAAAGAGGAAAGCCTAGTAGATTTCAAAACTCCCAGGTGCCATCCACGAGGGCCAACCACGGCCCGTGGTGTGGTCCACGGACCATAGGTGGATCCCTGGATTGGTCCCCCAGAAGTTGTCCAGGCCAGAACCACGACTAGACCTATGGATCGTATGTGGGTCCACGATCCGTGGCCCAGGAACCGTGGGTCCAGGCAAAACTCTCTGACAAAGAGCCATGGGTGTGCATGGCGGACTGTAGGTCCATCCACAGTCCGTCGATGGTGAGTTGTCATTAGTCACCTGGCAGTTATATTCAAGGGCAATTGGGTCTTTTCCTAATTAACTAATTCATATAATATGTCATTTTGCCTATGTCTAGGACCCATATATAAACCTTTTAACCCCCAAATTCACCCCATTTATTTCATTATTCCTAATTCCCAAAAGAAACCAATTTCTCTCAAATATTCTCTCTCTATAAACAATAAAAGGAA
Organism: Solanum tuberosum; assembly: GCF_000226075.1. NCBI lineage: Eukaryota > Viridiplantae > Streptophyta > Magnoliopsida > Solanales > Solanaceae > Solanum > Solanum tuberosum. The sequence goes on along the minus strand of NW_006238984.1, from coordinate 945,469 downwards.
GAAGAAGAAGGAGGAGGAGGATTCACCTAGGATTTCAAGCTAAGGTTCTAATTTCCCCATGAAGGCTAGAATTTGGAGTTAAGGTATGATAGTTTTCATCCATGGATTCCTTTCATCCATGGAGTTCCTAAATCTCTATATTTCAAAATATTGAATTCCCCAATTGAGTTAGGGTTTTCATCTATTATCATGGGTTCTCTTTATTATTGATTTAAATGAGTTATTTATGATCTTTTATGCATGAATTGATGAATTGCAATGCTTTTATGATGAATTCCCCTATAAACCAATGTGATCCCTATGTTTTCAAGTTATGAACAATATGTTGAGGGATTTTGATCTTCAAGGAAGAGTTTCATGAAATTGAGCATGCATTACTAGTTTTACATGAATTTATGATGAAATCCATATCTAACTCATGTTTTCTAAGAGTTGATCATTGAAATTGGGTTTTGATCTCAAATAGGTGAATTATGGACTTATGCATTATTTATGAAATCTATTGAAACGTATTAAGTGTGCTTTAAGAGTAAAGTACCAATAATAGTGATGATGTTGTGTTCTTAAAGGCTGTTCTCACTAAAACACATAACTAGCATGATGTGAAAAGTTTTCTCACATAGTAAGGATTCTTAGGTTGAAAGGTTTCTAAGGAGCTATCCTAATGAAACTAACTTGAATAGGTAGGCCAAGGGCACCCTTTCAGGAGTAATGAAGCTAAGTAAGAAATGACTATTCCGTAGGAATTTATGCTTAGCACTGAGTGGATATTGATAGTGAGATGAATGCTCTCCCTTAGTAGAGGCCGGGTTTCCAAGTAAATCTCATGAGATGGAAATCCCCCGTACGTTAGAGGTCGGGTTTCTTAATAGCAATCTCCTTATCTCATAACTATGTTCCCACATAGGTTGATTAGCTAGTGGATCCACTTAAGCTAGAAGTTCAAGGTTCTACCTTCGGCAAGTAGAACATCCTCTTTTCGGTGTAGGGTAGACACCAGATTCCATGTTATAGCTCACATGTTTTCAATGTCGGTTAAGGCTATTTCCCCACAAGTAATAATGAACTAAGGTTTCTCAAGGAGTATCAAGTATGAGTTTTGAAGGCTCTAAAGATAAAGTTAACTTGCATTGATCATGATTCATGACTTAAGCTTTATAACTCTTTCATATGATGTTTAACCTTGTTAATTGCCTGTCATGAAATGAAATATCCCTTTTTAGCATCTTTTAAATGTTTTATGCATGGCTATAATACTTGCTACATTGTTTTGTACTAACGCATACTCTTGCCTACATTTTTCCCAAATGTCCGACAGACACGTTTCCAAGTCTCGTGGCTAGTTGTTGAGTTTGAGACTTTTCCTGAGCTTTGGTGAGTCCTCATGCTTGGAGGACGGAGTTATTGTTTTAGTTTCTTTCTTGTACTTCTCTCTTGGACAAGATGTATGGACTAGGCCCAATTTCATTATATTGTATTAGATGGCTATGATGAGACAAGAATTTAGACTTCCGCTTTTCATTTTATAAAATGTTTTGGACTTGGACTAATGTTTTGCTCTTATTGTTCTATTTCTTATGTTATTAGAGCTAAGTGGTTTATATGGAGTCCTTCGGGGTTCTATACGCCCTGTTACATCTAGGGGGTACCCTAGGATGTCTCATAAGCCACTTCTAGTATAGTCTTGTTCATGAGTGTGAAGCGCGCCACATTTATGAATGAGAGGCTACAAGATGATTAGGAAATTCCACTTATTTCATTACTCTTAAGTCGTGCGATAGAGTTTAACTCTATAAAGTCTCTCTCCTAATCATTATCCTATGTTCTTCAAGATATGGCTACCCAAAGAGCTTATGCTAGAAGGAATGCAAGGGAGAATGCGGAACAAGAAGCTCCTCTCCAAGCACCTCAAGTTCTGGCCGAGCCTTTGGCCGTGCATGTATCTAATGCATAGTTTAGGGATAATTTTCAAGTGTTGGCTCAAGCGGTTACAACCCAAGCCAATAGGGATTTTATGGTTCCTTCAAGCTCAAATGTGAATTCGATGGCTTCAAGAGTGAGAGACTTCACAAGGATGAACCCTCCAGAGTTTCATGGTTCTAAAGTTGAGGAAGATCCTCAAGAGTTTATCGATTTTGATGATCATAGGACTTACGCCGGTACAAAAGGCGGAGTTGGCCACTTATCAATTGAAAGGTGTGGCTCAAGTGTGGCATAACCAATGGAAAGAAATAAAATTGAAATATGCGGGTCCTCTTGATTGGGAGAAATTTAAAGCCGCATTTCTTGATAGATTATTTCCCCTTGAGATGAGGGAAGCTAAGGTGCTAGAGTTGATTAACCTTCGACAAGGGGGTATGATTGTGAGGGAATATGCTCTAAAGTTCACTCAATTGTCTAAGTATGCTCCAACGATGGTTGCAGATTAAAGGGCTAGAATGAGTAAGTTTTTATCGGGTGTGTCCAAAATGGTGGTTAAAGAGTGGCGAACTGCAATGCTCATTCATGATATGGACATCTCTCGTCTCATGGTACATGCACAATAAATTGAGGAGGATAAACTCAAGGAAGGTCTAGGGAGGCAAAAAGGCTAAGACTGGTGATGGTAATTTCTCTAATGCAAGGTCCGATGGACAAGGTCGACCAAGATTCCGACAAAGGTTTTCTCGTCAAGGTTCCGCCAATGCTCCTTCTAAGTTCAACCAAAATAGTGTGTCTAACCCTAAGCCTCAAGGAGGTAATGGTAATGGATCTTCATTGCCTAGGTCTAATTTCACTAAGTGTGGAAGAAAACATAATGTTAAATGCCTAGCTAGCTCGGATGGTTGTTATAGTGGTAAAGTGGTTACAAAATGAGGGATTTTCCACTGCTTACGTCTAAGGGGAGAGAGGGAAATAAAACTCCTACTAGTGGTACAGGTTCCAATGCTCCTAAGCAAAATCGCTTCTATGCTCTTCGGACTAGAGCTGAACAAGAGAGTTCTCCGGATGTGTTTACCGGTATGTTGAAAGTTTTCCAAATTGATGTATATGATTTACTTGATCCCGGTGCTACTTTGTCTTATGTGAGGCTATATTTGGCTATGAGGTTTGATGTGCTCCCCAATGTCATTCTAGAACCGTTTTTTGTCTCTACTCCTGTCGGTGATTCTGTGGTGGCTAAGAGGGTCTATAGAAAGTTTCTTATTTCCTTGTACCATAGAGTTACTCTTGTTGACTTGGTAAATCTTGACATGTTATATTTTGATGTTATCTTGGGTATGGATTTGCTGCACTCGTGCTATGCTTCTATTGATTGTAGAACTCGTGTAGTCAAGTTTCAGTTCCCGAATGAGCCTATCCTAGAGTTGAAGGGGGGAAATTCTATGCCCAAGGGTGTTATCTTAAAGCTACAAAGAAGATTTCTAAAGGTTGCTTTTACCATCTAATAATGGTAAGGGATGTAGATTTTGAAACCCCTTCTCTCGAGTTGGTTCCCGTTATCAATGAGTTTTCGAAGTGTTCCCAGATGACTTACCCGGTATTCCTCCCGAGCGGGAAATAGACTTCGGTATTAACCTTCTCCCAGATACGCAACCTATCTTTATTCCTCCTTACCGTATGGCTCTGGTAGAACTTAAAGTGTTGAAAGAACAGTTGAAGGACTTGTTGGATAAGGGTTTCATCCAACCGAGTATCTTTCCATGGGGTGCTCCAGTGTTGTTCGTTAGAAAGAAGGATGGTTCTCTCCGAATGTGTATCGATTATTGACAGTTGAACAAGGTGACCATCAAGAACAAGTATCCTCTCCCAAGGATAGATTATTTATTCGACCAACTTCAATGGGAAAGTTATTTCTCTAAGATTGATCTCCGATCGGGTTATCACCAATTGAGGGTCAAAGATGATGGCATTTTAAAGACGGCTTTTCAAACCTAGTATGGTCATTATGAGTTTTCAGTAATGTTGTTTGGGTTATTTAATTCTCCGATGGCATTTATGGACTTGAAGAATAGAGTGTTTAGACAATACCTGGACATGTTTGTAATTGTGTTCATCGATGATATTTTGATCTACTCAAGGAGTGAGGGTGAGCATATTGATCATTTGAGGATTCTATTGCAAATCCTTAAGGACCAACAACTTTTTGTTAAGTTTAGTAAATGTGACTTTTGGTTAAGGTCTGTAGCTTTCCTTGGTCATATTATTTCAAGCAAGGGTATTTAGGTAGATCCTAGAAAGACGGATGTGGTCAAGAGTTGGCCTAGACCTCTAACTCCCTCGAATATTAGAAGCTTCTTGGGTTTGGCTGGTTATTATAGAAGGTTTGTTGAGGAGTTTTCTTCAATCGTCTCTCCTTTGACGGCTTTGACTCAAAAGAAGGCTAAGTTCATATGGAGCGATATTTGTGAAAAGAATTGAAAGATAGACTTACCTCCACTCCGGTGTTGACGTTACCGGAAGGGACGGATGGCTTTTTGGTTTATTGTGATGCCTCAAGAATCGAATTAGGGTGTGTGCTTATGCAAAATGGAAAAGTGATTGCCTATGCCTCAAGGCAACTTAAAGTTCATGAGAAGAATTATCCTACCCATGACCTTGAATTAGCAGCGATTGTTTTTGCCTTAAGGATTTGGAGGCATTATTTGTATGGTGTGCATGTGGATGTGTTTATGGACAACAAAAGCTTGCAATATGTGTTTAATCAAAAAGATTTTAATCTTCACCAAAGAAGGTGGCTTGAGTTATTGAAGGATTACAACATAAGTGTCCTTTATCACCTCAGTAAAGCAAATGTGGTAGCGGATGCTCTTAGTCGGTTGTCTATGGGAAGTGTTACTCATATTAAAGAAGAAAAGAAAGAGTTGGTTCGAGATGTTCATAGATTGGCTCGATTAGGTGTTCAACTAGTGAACTCTACCAAAGGTGGTGTTATGGTTCACAATGGTTCTGAATCTTCTTTTGTAGCGGATGTGAAATCCAAGCAAGGCCTTGATCCAATTTTGCTAGAATTGAAAGAGGCGGTACTCAAGAAGTCCGTTGAGGCCCCAAGGGGAAGATGGGGAACTTAGGTACCGAGGTAGTTTATGTGTTCCAAATTTTGATGACTTCAGGGAACAAATTTTAGCAGAAGCTCATAGTTCGCGGCATTCCATTCACCCGGGAGCCACCAAGATATACTGTGACCTACAGGAAGTCTATTGGTGGAATGGTATGAAGAAGGATATCGTGGAATTTGTGGCTAAGTGTCCAAATTGCCAACAAGTAAAGGTTGAGCATCAGAAACCAGGAGGTTTATCCCAAGATATTAGCATTCCTACTTGGAAGTGGGAAGACATGAATATAGACTTTATAGTTTGTTTTCCTCGCACCCGGCGACAACATGAATCGATTCGGGTGATAGTAGATCGGATGACGAAATCAGCTCATTTCCTTCCCGTCAAGGTGTCCTATTCGGCAGAGGACTATGTTGAGTTGTACTTGAGATAAATGGTAAGGTTGCATGGAGTGCCCTTGTCCATTATTTTCGATCATGGTACCCAATTCACTTCTCAGTTTTGGAAGTGATTCCAAAAGGGGCTTGTGACTTGACATATCCGGGCGCTTCATCCTATACTAAGCATCCACGGTCATTCAATAGTAATATAACCCGACTAGTGAGTTGGGGTCGAGTCCCAAGGGAGCGCTTTGTAATCGAGAATTAAGAGAAAAGCAAGAATGTGTTCAAGTCAATTATAGCTATGAACTTTTCTGAAGAAAAACATATCAAATTAAAGGGTGACACAAGTGTCAATTATTGAAGGGGATTTTGTAATCAATTATCAACTAAAATGACAACTAAAAATGAAAAATGCAAATATGGAGACGGGATTCTTGGGATGTGATAGGAATATGGGCTAAAATAAACAACCAGGTAAATGCTATTGATAGTAACTCGATGTAAATTTGTAACTAAGCTAAACTTTAGTGGGGGTAGTATTTCTCTCGAACAATTTACCCCGAATCAAAACAGTTTCTCTCAAACACCGATAAGCGGCAATGAAGCACAGCCTTCACCTTAGTCCATTCACTCTCTCGAGCTGAATGTGTGGGAAAGGGTTTAGGATTCACTCTCTCAAGTTGAACCCATGACAACCCAATAACCACCGACTATCGATTCAGTAGTTTTGGTTTTAAAACCTCTCTCTCGAGCAAGTCAAAAACACAAAGATAAAATTATATTTGCAACTACAACACCATTAAATTCAAACACAACTACTGAACGAAATCACCTTTAAACAGCGAATAAACAATCAATTAGCAATACCCAACAGTAAATTAAGCCCATATTCACAAAATCACAACCCAAGAATTGGGGTTTTAGATAGACATAGTAAAGAGATAGAAATCGATACCGAAAAGTGTTTCCACCAAATGGGTACGATAGATGTTATCTTTACACACGTCAAAGATGAAGAATCTTCAATACCCATTTCCAACTTCTTAGAAATGGAATTCTTCAAAGCTAAGGAGTAAAGTCTCAAAAACTCTAAGTTCTAAAAATTGAAAATAATGTTTGATACTGATTTCCTACAAAATCTGATACTACGCTAAAAATTTTAAACAAGTATTTACAGTTGTCAAAAAGTGTGATCCGAAGGACCACTAGGCGCAGTTAGTCGAGATCACCGATCCACTCGGCGATCCGCCCTTTGGTCTGATACATCACCTTTCTGCATTGTCCTTCAACAAATTCAAGTTATGTAACATTGGGCAATAGAGTACTGCATTAGGAATCGTTCGATGACTCATCGACTGTTCTTTTATCCCACCGACTTGATTTTCTCCTTCAGAGCTTGGCACACTGGAACATTAGGTGAGACCATAGCCATTCGGCGACTCACCTAATGGCTTAGGCGATCTTCAAGCCATCTTTTCTTCTTTCTTTTCAGCTGCCTTGTTCCTTTCTTCCCAATAGTGTCCATGCTCTGTCTCTAATTCTAAATACCTGAAACTCAAGGCTTTTCATCAGTTATTGAGACAAAATATGCATTTGAGGACAGTAAATCTATCAAAATAAAGCCCTAAAAGAGTCCAAATCATGGACTCATCAGCTTGGCACTAAGGTTAAGCTTAGAATGACTTTTCACCCCCGAACTGATAAGCAAGCAGAGCGTACTATCCAAACTTTGGAAGATATGTTAAGGGCTTGTGTGGTTGATTTTAAAGGCAATTGGGATGACCATTTTCCATTGATCAAGTTTCCTTACAATAATAGCTATCACTCAAGTATTGATATGGCTCCATTTGAGGCCTTGTATAGTAGGAGGTGTAGATCTCCCATAAGATAGTTTGAGGTGGATGAAGTTACCCCAATAGGTCCCTACCTAGTTCATGAGGCTATTGAGAAAGTTTGACTCATTCGAGAGAGGTGTAGAACGGCTCAAAGTTGGCAAAAGTCTTATTTTGATGTAAGAAGAAGGGATCTAGAGTTTGAGATCAACGATTGGGTTTACTTGAAAATCTCACCCATGAAGGGTGTAATGAGGTTTGGTAAGAAGGGGAAGCTTAGTCCCCGATATGTAGGCCCATATCATATTTTTGAGGCGTGTTGGTAAGGTTGCCTATGAGTTAGCTTTGCCAAATGAGTTGGCAACAATGCATCCCGTTTTCCATGTCTCTATGCTCAAGAAGTGTGTTGGAGAACCGACATCTATAGTTTTCCAAGAAGGGTTGGGAGTTTCCGAGAGTCTCTCTTATGAGGAAGTTCCGGTAGAGATTCTAGACCGGCAAGTCAAGAAATTGTGAAATAAGGAAATAGCTTTTGTGAAGGTTTTGTGGAGGAATAAATTAGTTGAGGTTGCTACTTAGGAGGCCGAGGCCAATATGATGTCCCGATATCCTCATCTTTTTCTTTCTACTCCTATTCTAACATGAGGTAATGAGTTCCTCTTGAGTTGTACTTGTTTTGGGAGTCATGTGTTTTTATGTGTTTCCATGATTTTCGTATGATTATGCATGTTCATGAAAACTTATGTTTTGAAAGAAAAATAGTTTGTATGATTGATTTTCCTCATGTTGTTGTGCATTGAGTATGAGTTGACTATAGACTTCATGAGATGAATTGATGAACATGCTTTAGATATGCTTTCTGAGAGTGAATTGTATATGAGCTCTATGATATTGTGTTGAGCATATTTTTAGATTGGAGAAAATAGTTCCTCCTTTTATGAGAATTTTTGAAAATTCATGCATATTGGGTTTCTAGATGTAGTTCCTACTTCCTTATGATACATTTGAGTATGCTGAGTTTGGAGTTGATCTTTCCTCCTTAGTTATGTACATTGCATGCATAATGGGCTGATAGGGTTAGTTCATCCCTTTTATAATGTTTTGAGAACGTCCTAGCTTGGAGTCGATAGTTCTTCATTGGTTGTATGCATTGCATTGTTAGGTTGGGATGTTAGTTCCTCTCCTACTCTTTTAGAACCAGTTTAAATCTCATTCGAGGAAGAATGGTCCCAAGGGGGAGATATTGTAACACCCCGCATCCGAAAGAGGGAAGTTTAGCAGATTTCAGAACTCCGAAGTGCCATCCACGAGGGCCAACCACGATCCATGGTGTGGGCCACGGACCATAGGTGGGTTCGTGGATTGGCCCCCCAAAAGTTGTCCATGCCAGGACCACAACTAGACATACGGACCGTAGGTGGGTCCACGGTCCATTTTCAAGGATTCGTGGGTCCAGGCAAAACTCTCTAACAAGGAGCCATGGGTGTGCAGGACGGACCGTGGGTCCATCCATGGTCCGTCGATGGTGTGTCGTCATTGGTAACCTGGTAGTTATTTTTAAGGGCAGTTGGGTCTTTTCCTAATTAATAAATTCCTATGCTATGTCGTTTTGCCTATGTCTAGGACCCCTATATAAACCTTTTAACCCCCAAATTCACCCCATTTATTTTATTAGTCCAAATTCCCAAAATAAAACCAATTCCTCTCAAATATTCTCTCTCTAGAAACTTGAAGAAGAACAAGAAGGATTCACATAGGGTTTCAAGCCAAGGTTCCAATTTATCCATTAAAAGCTAGCATTTGGAGTTACGGTATGATAGTTTACATCCATGGATTCCTTTCATCCATGGAGTTCTTAAATCTCTCTATTTCAAAAGGTAGAATTCCCCAATTGAGTTAGGGTTTTCATCGATTATCATGGGTTCTCTTTATTATTGATTTAAATGAGTTAACTATGTTCTTCAATGCATGAATTGATGAATTACAATGCTTTTATGATGAATTCCCCTATGAACCCATGCGATCCCTATGTTTTCAAGTTATGAACAATATGTTGAGGGATTTTGATCTTCAAGGAAGAGTTTCATGAAATTGAGTATGCATTATTAGTTTTACATGAATCTATGATGAAATCCATATCTAACCCATGTTTTCTAAGAGTTGATGAGTGAAATTGGGTTTTGACCTCAAGGGGGTGAATTATGGACTTATGCATTGTTTATGAAATCTATCCAAACGTATTAAGGGTGCTTTGAGAGTAAAGTACCAATGATAGTGATGATGTTGTGTTGTGAAAGGTCTTCTCACTAAAACACATAACTAGCATGATGTCAAAGGTTTTCTCACATAGTAAGGATTCTTAGGTTGAAAGGCTTTCTCACCTAATTGAATTAAAGATTAAAAGTGATCATGGATGGTGAAAGGTTTTCTCACACATGGTCTAAGGAGCTATCCTAATGAAACTAACTTGAATCGGTAGGCCAAGGGCACCCAATCAGGAGTAATAAAGTTAAGTAAGAAATGACTATTCCGTGGGAATGTATGCTTAGCACCGAGTGGATATTGATAGTAAGATAGAAGCTCTCCCGTAGTAGAGTTCGGGTTTCCAAAGTAGTCTCGTGAGATAGAAGCTCCCCCGTAGTAGAGGTCGGGTTTCTAGTAGCAATCTTTTTATCCCATAACTATGTGCCCACATAGGTTGATTAGAACAACCTCTTTTCGGTGTGGGGTAGACACCAGATTCTATTTTATAGCTCACTTAGTCTCAATGTCGGTTAAGGCTATTTCCCCACAAGTAATAATGAACTAAGGTTTCTCAAGGAGTATCAAGTATGAGTTTCAAAGGTTTTAAAGATGAACTTAACTTGCATTGATCATGATTTATGACTTATGCTTTATAAATCCTTCATATGATGTTTAACTTGGTCAATTGAATGTCATGAAATTAAATGTCCCTTTTTAGCATGTTTAAATGATTTATGCATGGCTATCATACCTGGTACATTGTTTTGTACTAAGGCATACTCTTGCCTACATTTTTTCCCAAATGTACGGTCCAACAAACAGGTTTCTGAGTCTCGTGGCTAGTTGTTGATTTTGAGACTTTTCCTGAGCTTTGGTGAGTCCTCATGCTTCGAGGACGGAGTTATTGTTTTAGTTTCTTTCTTGTACTAGTCTTTTGTACATGATGTATGGGCTAAGCCCAATTTCATTATATTGTATTAGATGGCTATGATGAGACAAGAGTTGAGACTTCCGCTTTTCGTTTTATAAAATGTTTTGGACTTGGACTAATGTTTTACTCTTATTATTATATTTCTTATGTTATGTGAGCGAAGTGGCTTGTATGGATTCCTTCAGGGTTCTATACGTCATGTTACATCTAAGGGGTACCCTGGGTCGTGACAGTTGTAGGCTTTCTAAAGAAGAATATTTTCTCGAGATTTGGCACACCTAGGCAATTATCAGTGATGGAGGCTCAAACTTCTGCAATAAAGTGTTTAGCACTCTTTTGGCCAAATATGGTGTGAAATAGCACAAGGTGGTAATGCATTATCATCCACAATTAATGGCCTAGTTGAAGTTTCAAACAGGGAAATAAAATCAATATTGGCAAAGATAGTGAATTCCAATAGAACGGATTAGTCAAAGAAGTTAGATGATGCTTTATGGGCATATCGAACATCTTTCAAAAGACCCATCGGTATGTCACCATATTAGTTAGTGTTTGGAAAGGCATGTCATTTGCATGTAGAGTTGAAACATAAGGCACTCTGGGCGTTAAAGAAGCTAAACTTGAGTTTGAGTGAAGCAGCGAATATGTGACTTGAGTAGATAAATGAGATGGATGAGTTCCAACTGAGGGCTTATGAGAGATCTGCATTTTATAAAGAAAGGATGAAGTTGTATCACGACAAGCATATCGAAAAGAGAACTTTTAGCCCTGGAGACTTGGTTCTATTGCTTAACTCAAGACTACGCTTATTTGCGGGAAAGCTGAGATCTAAATGGTTTTGGCTATTCAAAGTGACCCAAGAGTTTCAATCTAGAGTAATTGAACTTGAAAATGAAAAAGGTGAGAAGTATAAGGCAAATGGCCAGCGAGTCAAGGCATACATGGTAGATCTAGATGAAGTGGAGAAAATTGGGGAATGCAAACTTGATGAACACTGAGTAATCAAGTAACATGCATCGCACCGCGACGTTAAATTGTGAGCTACTTGGCAGGCGACCCAAGATGTATTTGTAATAAGTAGTTTAATTTCTACAAATTTGTTTTTGTTATAGAGTCACAATGTGTGCAGGTGTGCAAGAAAAAGTTGAGGCCTAAAGTGCTCGTCACGAGCCACCAAAATGGCCGTTCAACACTTCACAGCCCGTGAAAAAGTAAACCAACACAAGTAGAGCTCACTGGAAAAAGGGAAATAAGGTTCACGAAAAGGTTGACGGGTCGTCTAACCTTAGATAGACCGTTTAGCCTCTCATGAACTTGCAAGTAAGTTTTCTAGCCTAAGTCCTGATAATGAGCATTTACGGGTTAAGTCGGCACTGATATCCAACCTGTCCCATGCAAAAAATAACTCAAATTCAATGTATTTAAAAGATTTCCAAACACCAAAAGACGGTTTATTTCCCCCTCTACTCATATTCATAACGTCTTTTGGCAAAGGAAGAGGTTTCTAACTTCTATATCAAGAAATCAAAGAATCGTTCAAGCCCTAATTCAACATTACCAGAAATTCCCAAAAAACAAGTTTTCTTCTTCTCTTTGCGCAAAAATTAGAGTTCAATTTTAAGTAAGTTCTCATTCCTTACTTGATATAAGTTTGATCTTATCGATATCAAGTTTAGAGCGACTACATATTGATCTTTTTCATGATTATCTTTGGATTAGTTCATTATGTGGGTTGTATGATGAGGGAATGGGATGAAGTTAATAAATTTCCATGTTAGATGTTGAATCTATATTTGATTTGTGATGGGTTTGTGAAATATGATGGAATCATGTCATTGGAAGGCTTAGAAAGTTGTTTGGGGTGTTTATGCTCAAACAAGTTGAAACCTAACCTGCGTGTAAGTACACTACAGTTTCACGTACCGTGTAAGGGTGCACAGGTCGTGAAACCCTTCATGAACCACACTTAGGTGGTTTCTAGTCACTAGTCAACTTCACCAGCACCTAGACGGGCTGTGGTACTTACAACAGACCCTATAGAGCTCTATATAAATAATAATAAAATATTTTCTTTTCACATTTCATTCTTTTTTTCTTTGTGTGGCCCTTCCCAATGGTAGATTGAGTGACGACATTCTTAAAAAAAAATGTGTGACTTTGTATAAATACATAGGGGAAGTCTAAGTACCCGTTAGTGTTGTCATTTACTATACATGGGTTCTAACTTGTTGTCTTTCAGATACAATGGCAAAACCAAGTCGCAAGACAACACCACCGCACATCTCACAAAACCAAGTCGCAAGACGGCACCGCCGCACATCTCACAAAACCAAGTTGCAAGACGACACCGCCACACATCTAACCTCCTTCTTCTTGATATACCGTGGGTTCACGGTAATTTTGATGCATTTCACTTAGAGTTTGTGTGTCTTGGCATATTTTGTTATTAGATACAATGTTTTTATGTAATTTTTTGCATGAAATTGGTTCGGAAGCGGTTGACAGAAAAATTGACTGAAATGGCAGAAGCAGTAACTGATGAAGCCAACCACGGATCGTAGGTCCAGTGACGGACCGTAGGTGATGCAACATAGGTGAAGTTCACGAAAGTCTGACCAAGTGTGGAACCACTGAGGCAAATGATGCCCCGTAGAGTGAATGACAGACCGTCTTGCATATCCGCCGTTTTGATTTGAAAGATTGAGTTCTAGTACCTGAACCATGGAGGTGACCCATAGACCGTACGTTGACCCACGGTCCGTAGGTCCTGTCTTCTGTCAAAACCGTGTCCTGAACTAATGTTCCTTATTTCCGTTTCTTAGTTGGTTTATTATTTAAATACTATAAATATTAGTTGTTATTTCCTTTTATGGGCATTAGACAATATTGGAGACTTTTGTTTTTGGTTTTTGGGATTAATTTGCAAACACATTGGCACTTTAATTCCAGAAGCTAGTTTATGCAATTTGCACTTTGAATTTCAACTTAAGATTTCGGTTTCCATCTGTTCTAATTGTAAGTTCATGATTTCTTTTAACCCTAATATGAATTGTGAATTCTCAAGAATGAGTAGCTAAATCCACAACTAGGGTTGTGGGAGCCATGAGCAATTAACAACGTATGACTAATAACTAAGTAATTCTTGAATAGTGTTTATGCATGTATTGTTAATCTTTTCGTTTAAAAGTCATTCTAGCGGTGCACAATGCTAGAACTCTCCTCGTTCCTACTTTCCTTACCAAGGGCATAACGAATGAGAAAAAGATTAAACAAGAGAGGTTTAGATTAAGGATTTGCTGCTATCTAATAGTCTAACTTTAATCAGTTGACGTGAAGGTGAATACCCAACTCAATTGACACGATGACTAATCTGGGGTAAAGGTAAGGGTTAGTAAAGCACACACACGTAGACTTACCAAGTTGCAAGTGAAAGTTCGTACTTGGATTACCAATCACTTAGTAAAGCACACACTCGTAGACTTACCAAGCTAAAATTGCAAAACTGGCAGATAAGCTGGTCAATGTGCCTCCACCAGTTGTACCAGATTCTTTGATGAATCTATTTAGCATACCCCTAGCCACTCAGTCAATTGATGACATTTGGGATGATTTGGCTAGACCAGAGACTGGCAAGAGAAAGGGGAAGGATATAGGCTCTGACTCAGAGCACAATGAAGAGCTTTCGAGGGAAGACCGAAATCGACTGAAGAAAGCAAGAAGAGAATACAGGAAATTTGCTAAAGAGAAGAAGGCTTTGGAGCAGCAGTGTGATGTGATGAGGTATGTAGCCTCACCTAGTGTGCTTCCTGCTCCTGTAGATATTAGCCATCCTGAACCAGTCCCTACACCTGAGCGTGCACACATTGATAAGGGTGTCGACATCACTCTGATTACCGACGCCTACAGCGTTGCAGGTATGACCCCTCTTCACAACCCTTGTATTTTGTACTTTGAGGGCAAAGTTTATTTTATTCGGGAGGGGGTGGTTGAGTAACCTACCTTATTAGTCATTTGTGTATGGATGTTGGCTCTTGTGTTGGGCATTTTTCTTTTGTGAAAAAATATTATAGTATTTTGTGTGACTGAAAGTTTGTAGGTTAGTTCGATAGAAGCAACTGAAGTTTTGTGTTTGAGTGAAATGATAAGAAAGACATCCTTGATCTAAAAATTGATTATTAGGCTCTGTAGAGTGCATGGAGGTTGGCTCTTGTGTTAGAAAATTATTGTGTTGTTTTGTTTTGTGGTGTGGATAGTTGGAACTCGAATTGATTATAGCACCTAAATTTTGTGTTTGGTGTGAAATGATAAGAAACCGATCCTTAATATGATAGTTCACCTTTAGTCTCTCTGCCCAACATCTCATCTAGTTATGTGTTGATCATTGCAAGTGAAACGACCCCAAAAATGTCCGAAAATGTGCTTCGGAAACACCTATAATTGTAATTTCCTTATATCTCAAAATCCGTGCATGATTTCAGAAATTCGACTTCATATTCTTATTCAGGGGGTCAAATTGAGTGGGAAATGGGTCTAACCCAAATTTTAGAGCAACCGTATCAAAATTCGAAAATCGCAAAAAATGCGATTTGGAGGGTCAACTTTAAAGGGGCATATCTCTTAGCACACAAGGAACTGGAAGGTCCGCTACCTATTAAATTAAATCTCTTTGAGTTATCTTTCCAACGCACTTTGTTTCACCTCATTCCGAGTTAGGATGAAGGAGTTATGACCATTTTCGTA
>NW_006238984.1:911426-929137 GCF_000226075.1 Solanum tuberosum | reverse complement strand
ATGATCTTTTGCTATGTATAAGACTTTTTTTTTCCTTTTTAGTTATGTTTTGACTATGAGGGTGAGCCTAGTTGTTTGTCTTGGCCCCCGCTAAAGTACCTATGTTTAGAGGTGGTGTTGGACAAGTTGTGTATTATGCTTGAGCTTGACTTATCTATGGTATTTATGTATCATTCCTTTTTTTTTCTTGCTCCCTTAGTCCCGATTTCCCCCTTGATTATGCTTATCGCTTATGGTCATTTTAATTACTTCTGCGACCAAGGATGTGTAATGATACGCTATGAGGCTTGTTTGGGGTTCCTTCGGGTTCCCCATTCGCCGGTCACATCTAGGCCCTAGGCTTGGGTCGTGACAGCAAGCTAGAAACATAAATTGGTTGACTTAAATACTGAAAGTGTAAGAATGTGCAATTTGAGTGTGAGGTTTGTTTGAAGTCTAACGTTGTAGATAGAAGCTAGAACTTTCCCAAGTAGTCTTGTTGAAATAGTTGAATAACTGGATAGGAAAGGATCATAGGCCATTTTTGAATTAAGTCCACTTTAACCAAAAACAAGTACCAAATGAAATCATGAACCATTAAACCCTATTTGAGCCTTGAAGTTGATTTTATTGTCACCCTTGATATCGTATCCTTGGTTCTCTGAAGGCACGATACCACAACTCAGGCCAAAAGCCTAAGTTGAGGGTGGTCATGACCTGAATAAAAAGAAATAGCTTAGAAGTCGTATCCTTGATTATTCCAAAAGCACGAAACCAGAATGCATGTTTGAATGGGTTTGAATGGTTCAAGAAAATAGTAGTTACAAAAAAAAGGTTAAAATACCAAAAACAAATTTAAAAAAAAGAACAAAAGAGATGACATGGGTGCCGGGATGTACTGAATAAAGAAAATTTGTAACCACTCGAAGAAGAGTTGTGTGATAATAAGCACTTTGGAGGACCAAGGGTAATCTAGTCACTCACAAACCAAATGTTCCACTCCCTAGCCCGAGCCAACGCTACAAGCCAATAAAAACTCTATAGTGATCATATTCTGATTGATTGATAAGTTGAAGCATAGAAAACAAGGGCAAGCCTATGGTCTGTATAATTCCAGTGTTGGAAGTTCTTTTGGAGAGTGATAGTACTTGTTAGTCCCAAATTATCATGTGTGATGGACTTCTTCATTGTGAGGGCACTTTTTTTGCATGTGATAGTTTATATGGTAGCTGATAATTGGTACTGGCATAAGCATGATAGACTGTATGTAATGGGATGTCATCCATTGATCCTTGCATGTTAGGTAGATGATTTTGGATAAGATTTTTGTGGAGATAGATGTTGCATATATTTTATGTGTTCCTTTGTATTTGAGTGTCGAGTGTTGTCCTTTTCATCGCTTGAGGACAAGCAATGGTTCTAAGCTAAGGGTGTTGATGTGCCATGAAATTATAGCACATTTGACGCTCAAAACTAAGGATTAGTGCGAGAAATCTAGTGTGATTATGTGGATATAATGTTTTCTTTGATGTTGAACAGGTAAAACACTTGGATGCGAAAAATAGGAAAAAGAAAGGAAAGTGAACGGAAGCCAACACCACAAAGCCCCAGACCGGTCGTGGTCATGTTGACGAGCCATTTGTGGGCTCGTGGAAGGAAGGAAGTGAAACCCTTCAAACTGCATATGTAAAGAATAAAGACCATGGAGCTCTAAATGGGCTAAGGTCCACCTAACGAGTCATAATAGGGCTCGTGAAAAGAGACGCGCTAATAGCTGAGGATGACTAAGTTCAGACTGAAGGCCACGGAACCCCAGATAGGTCGTGGTTGAGGTGACGAGTCGTGCAACTACTCGTGGAATGAAGGCAGGAAAGTCAGTGGCTACCCAAGTAAGGGCACAACTCCACAGAGCACTAGATAGGACGTGGTGTTTAAGACGGACCGTTTAGTTGCCCATGAGGACTACTAATGAAGGAAATCCTACACTCTCTTAGTGTGGGACCACAAAGGGCTTCACGAGTTGTCTAGCCTTAGATGAGCTGTCAGCCTACCCATGAAGCCTTGCAACAGTGCAATCCTACTTCGAGTAGTACTTGTTTTCACAGACTATTTTAATTTTTTTAGGGTCTATTTTTGGATATTATCTTTTATCGTTTTGACTATTGTGATATTGAGAGCAAGGAAAATGATAGTTTCCAATTCCAAACACTTTGAATTGTCACTTTTTTGGAATCAAAACTTGGTGATCGTGATTTAGTGTTGATAATCAAGAATCTTTTGGCTTGCTATTTATTGTAAGTTTCTTATACAATGCTTCCGATGATATCTACATCTTGTTTTCTTGAAAGAATGAGGGGCTAAATACCACAACGAGGGTTATGGGGACAATGACTGAAACATAGTTTCGAATTCAAAATATGAGTAATGTTTTGTTGTTAGTTGTACGTGTTGATTCTGCTTTCATCATGAGTTCTTTCTAATGAGTGCACGCATTAGAATCTGCATGTATTTACCACTTGTTCGAGAGAGAAAATGATAATTAGAAAAAAGTTAGAATCATATTCCATTAGCTTGTTATAAAGATTTGAGTTCGAGAGAAGAGAATCTCCTTAACAAGTATGCAAGGGTAAACATCAAAACACTCTAAGACTGAGAGGAATAGAGTGAAAGTCATCTAATAGGGCTGAGAAGCGTTTAGATGCATCTAACTTGATAGGAACATGAAATATTAACAACGGATAATTGCTACTATAAAATTTGATAATGAACTAAAGGTCATGGAGAACATAATCCTAGTTTTGTTAAATCAAAATATTAAAATCTTGGATTTGGAATAATTGTTGCTTTTGTTAACTATGAAACTAAATTCAAATTTTGTTACTTAAACAATAAACAACCCAATACTTACTTAATGCAGATTACATTCTTTTGGGAAATATTAACCGCAATTGAATAAGAGCGTCAGTAAAAATATTTCTGTAATAAATTCCATATGGGATCGACCTCAACTCTAGTTGAGTTCTATAAATTGACTTCGACTATTCATACTTCTTAATTGAGGTGTAAGTTTGGACGTATTAGAGCCTATAGCTATTCTAGACAAGCAGGTTAGGAAGTTGACGTCTAAGGAAATGCCATCGGTGAAGGTTAAGTGGTGTCATCGTTTGGTCAAGGAAGCTACTTAGGAGGCCAAGCTTGACATACGGACCCCATATCCTCACCTTTTCTATCCTTTAAGTACTTCATTCTCTTTTACCCTCAAGGATGAAAGTTGTGGATGTTATAATGACCCTTGTGGTCATTTGCTTGCTTATATGTGCTTTTACTATTTTGAGCTTTCCTGATGCATCTGTATAGTGGTTGTGTTGTGTTGTGTTAGGATGGGTGGCATACTTCTCGAGGTGTTCGAGAGAGCTTTGAGTGAGTGTTTACAATTTTGGAAGTTTTCTAGTTAGAAGAGTTGACATTGGTCAACATTCTAGAGAAATTGATGTCGTGCCAGTTTTCCATTAGTCCCATCAGCTTTGTAAGGCCCTTTTTGGGCTAGTGGCATGGTTGCTTTGGGTCCCAAGGCCTTTCACGTGAGTTTGATCCATTAGGCAAGATATTTGTGGAAGTCAACATTGTTGGTAAACGTTCTTGGATGAGAATTCAGTTAGCATGGTTAGCTTTAGAATGCCATGTTTGGTCTAGAATGACCTTTTGATAGGACCCCAAGGTGATCAGGATGAGTTTGTGGAGTTTTGCATTTCGGCTCTTTTTGTGCAAGTGTTGACTTAGGTTAACAATTTATCGAGATGGCCTCTATTGGTTGATTTGTGGATTCTATTAAGTACATAATGTTGTTTACGGTAGGGTAGCATAATTGTTTTACATTCACGGGGTTCTTTACTCAAAATGTGGCTGATGCAACCTTTCCTAGTGCATCATGGATTGTTTTGTGCATTCGCAAAGGTCTAGGCAACTAACTATCGTGTTCGCGAGCTAGACGTCGTGTTTGTAGGCTATGAGGTCGTTGGTTATTGCATTTGCGGACTAGCTCCTGCATTAATGGAGGCCACTTCAGTTGATCACGTTCTCCAACTAGTTCCCACGTTCGTGGAGACCAATAGGTATAAATCAATTCTTCACTTTTTCAACATTCATTTTCCAAAAGAACCAACTTCTTGAGGTGATTTGGAGTTCAATTCTTAAAGGGAATTAGTGTGGAATCATGGGAAATTATTGTTGATCACGAGGAATAGATTTGTTGGTCATTAATTTACTGTTTACATTGTAAGTTTCGTCCAATTCTTCTCTTCATTGCCACTCTTGATCATTTTTGAGCTTGAATGGGATGCAACAGTTTTGAGCTTGTTAGTTCTTGGATTGTAGCCATTTTCGGGGAACAAGTTCATTGAGCTAGTTGGGACCTTGTGACTTAGTCAATTTTGTGATTTCATCGCAGGTCCCACAATCTTATTTGGACTGATTTTTGGGTCCAAATTCTTTTATTACAAATTAGGTATCGTTTTTCTTGTTTTGATGTTCTCTTCGCTAATTTGATAGCATGACACCAATCAAAGGCTCATCGAAAGGGAAAAGCATCCGAGTAGAAGTTCGAGTGTGATTTCAACCTTGAGGTAGGTTACAGTTTCTTTTTTGAGACTTAGCTTAGTTTGCTTATTTATATATTCTAGTAGTATTGATCGTTATGGAGGTTTTAGGTTGAGAAATTTAGGTTGTTTGATCCCTCGTTCCTCTTTTGGCCTTTCGATTTATTATTTTATCGTTTAGTCGATAAACCTTAGTTTAGGTTAATCCTTAGTATTGGTTGGATTTATAGAGTCCTTAGAATGCTTATAGGTGGTTAAAACGTAGATTTATGCGCATTGTTTTGACTTTGTATGAATGCGAATCTTTTTAGTTATTTTGAGCTTTATCGCATTATTATGGTGTTTGTGGGCCCGAGGCCTTAGACTTAGATTGGCTGGAGTTCCAGGTTAGTTTGACTGTACTATGACAGGTGGTTACCCGATTTTTGTATGATGTGATTGATTTTGACAATGGTTTGATAGTGGTTGGTATGCATTCATGCGCACGAAATTTCTGTTTGACATGTTTTTATCTAGAAATGATATATTGAAAGACTTAAATGATTTTGTATTGTCTATGAATTTAGTATTGTGATTAGATAGTTGTCACCCCCGATATAGGAGTGGCGCAATAGGCACCTGGTGCCTCACTTGACTGAGCGAACCAATTGAAACATAAAGCAAATGAAACAATGAGGGTTGATAAGGCCGCCACAATAACCTGTTGAAACAAGATAACTAGACAAGCAAGGTCACAACAGCATTAAAGACATAAAATAGGCCGGAAAGACCAACTTAACTGGAAAAAAGAACTAGCAAGCCGACAAGGTTGCAACTGAAATCATAAATACAATAAGCCGACAAGGCTATAAATGGAAGTTGAGAAGACCCAATAAAGTATATCCACAAGTCTCTACGAATAATACAACTCAACTGGTTGGGAAATTCCCATACGATGCCAACAACTATTTACAAAACTCAATTAAGCAAAAGCTATAGACAACCAAAATCTCCAGGAAGAATAGAGCTTACGAATCCTCAGCTGAGATAACACGCCTATTGCAAAGGCCAATTAAGAGATCTGCCTAAACCTACAGCACGACATGCAACGTCCCCAGGAAATGGGACGTCAGTACGAATGAAAATGTACTGGTATGTAAGGCAGAAAGCAAAGTCATAAATAGCTGCGATAAAAAGGGTAAAAGATATACCACATGAAACTGAAACTATGATAGCCTCCAAGGCTGACATCGAACCTCCTAGTAATCAAATATGCATGATATGCTTGTGTAATTGTATGTCGTCAGTACATATATATAGATGCAAATGCATGACATACCCAACCAAATGCTAGCAATGGTGGTGCCTTCTGGTAGCTAACCGACATCATATTTTCCAAATGGTGGCTATGTGTCTCATATGTATAAATATAGGCAATAGGCCCCATACTTCCCAATTATAGCTCGGGAGTAAAATGCATATCATGTCATGTCATGAATTCTTAATGCATATATGTTACCACAATCATGTTGTCAAACTTGGCCCATTGGTACTCTCGTTCTCACAATCCAGTAATCACTTTCGTATAACATGTAAATGTCTCGTATAACATCATATACTTGTAGAATAAATTGAAACACTTAACTCGGCTTTAGAAAGGTAACTTAAATATGAGGATGTTCATAAAGAGCTTAAGGTGATTAAAGAATCTCCTCTTAACTTCGTTAAACATTCATATGACCATTTAGGCCTACAAAACGCATAATAAATTTGAAGCACTTGACATGATTTTGACTTAGAAAATCAGTAACTTGGCAATAGTATGAGCTTGTTTAGAGACAAGGTTGTTTGACAAGTATTTAACCACAAGAATAAGGTACAAGCTTTAGTATGAGTATAATTTTCAAATAATATTTTTGTAAGAACTTCTCATGAAAATGGTTTAACAACCCCTTAGATACAACATAATAAATCTTCATTATTTCAGCCTCACACTTAGGACCATAGCTCACGAATAGACATAAGGAATAAGAAACTCTACGAAATATAATTGTATTTGTCAATCATACTTCACAATAATACAAGAACGATAATGATACGATAAACTCAAGAAATAATATCAGCTGAGATCCCAATACCCTTCACAGAGGGTCTTTCTAGCAACAGGGTAGTAAAAATGACTCATTCAATGATTTATGAGTTTTAGGATTCGTGCAATATGAAAAAAAAGTATTGCCTTAACATACCTTAAATACGGGCATGAATAACTTGATATGGCTAATTGATTTTCTATTGGTGAACGAATAAATCATCAAAATCTTTGTCCCCCAAAATTCATCTCTAATGTAAACATAATAGACAGTAACAACACCCCCAACTACAAACCAATAAAATTACGAAGTCCCAAGAGATAAGTACACTAAGATGTCATTCATAGCAAGCATTTTTTCTAAGTTACTACTAAAGATATTGGGATACTTCTGTTAAATTGACATTTCTAAACCTCCTAGGAGGATTTTTGTCAAGAACAAGGTTAAGAGACATGAACTGTAAAAGTATGCACATTTATGGATAGAGAAGAGGCGGTCATGGAAAAAAAATATCATAAGAACTTCATTAATTAAACATTTTCCAAAAGTTATAAGTTGAAATAAAATAGTGGGAACATGTAATGAAGACAAGTATTGTCATCTCCCTTATCTTCACGTGAAATCCTTGATGTCAATATCATACTTTTTCTTATTCATTTCGTAACACATATGCACTCATATATTTAGTAGGTCCATGAAAAAATAAATATATCTTTTTCCATGTATCACAATTAATGGACAATTATTTTGAATAAATTCTACTTCATATATAACAATAATAATAATAATCTCTCGACATAACTAATCTTACTGTCTTTGTTATAATATTAATAATTTCTAGAACTCTAATTAAAATAAATACATATGCAAATATATCAGAACTACAGATTTTATTTTTTTCATAAATATTTAAGACATTTTAGCAAACAATTTAAAATATATTTTTATCAATTTAAAAATCAATATTTCCGAACATTAGCAATGTTACAATAAACTTCACAAATTGAAGCTACTTAAAATGAAACAAAGGATAGTCGTAAACACCCGAAGTGTTACAATAGTTCTGTTATATATAGTCCTTTCTGTACATATTCCTCTATCTTGAAATATGCTAGCACACAATTTAGCCAAACATGTTGTGACATAAGGTTTTCTCATTATTACATAAGGTTATTTGGGTTTTTGTAATTTATATTATTGTTGTTATAAATCCATTAAACTAAGTGAATTGTCCATTGAGTTTATCCATAAACTTATATTTATAATCTATGTGTATTCCCTAGGTTCTATGAACCTTTTTGGATAAGAATGTATCTATTTATTATGAAACTTAATATGGTGACTATTGGAGTGATTTCTCAACTTATAAATAAGATTGTTCATTTACCATTGTAAGATACACAAAGAGACTTGAAGACATTTGAATAAGAGGATCTCTACATTCTACTCCTCATATATCTTGTCTATATTTCTTGTAGTATATTTCTTATATTTTACAATACGTTACCAGCACGAGACTTTAGCCAATTGAGATTGAGTTTTAGTTTTTCTTTAGCTCATGTTCTGGTTGATCTCGTTATAAGAATCAAGAAGGAAAAATGATAACTACTACAATCAAGGTATTATATGCATAAAATCATGTATGCATTTTCTAGAATTATTTCTTGATTTAGAATACAATAGTGTTCGAGCACTAACATTAGCTAGGAACAAAAAATATATACAACTACAGGTTGACTATGACATGCTCTACAAAATTTCTTAAATGTAAGAAGGTATAAAGTTTTAGTAGCATGAGTTTGAATATTATTTTAATTATTTTAAAAGACTCAAAGGGTGAGTAATGTTGTACTTTGGTCTATTATATTGTTAATTAAGGGTAAGACGGCGGATTTAAGTCCAATCGCATCAAAAAGGTAAGACATCATGTTAAATTCTGGATGCACCATAGTAAAAAATATTTGAGGGTAAGACGGTAGATTCATATTTTATCGCACCAAGAGGGAAAGACATCAATTTGAGTTTTGATGCACCATGGTGATAAGAATTAGGTTCGAGTCCCATAGAATTATGGCCTAACACACCTTATATGGGTAAAACATTGAGTTTAAGTCTCAATTCACCATAGTGATGATATAATGATGACTAAGGCTTTGATGAAAACTCATGAAATTCGTTCCACTAAATTTTCTCCATTCCCTAAAGCGAATGTGGTAGCAGTATATGATAAGTTTGAAATTCGCTCAATTGCTCCATTTTATCATATAAATGTGGTAGCAATGAATAATAAGTCTGAAAAATGACAAGTGATTGAATGTATGAATAAGGGCGTAGATTGACAATATTATTATAATCATCATTGTGGTAATTATAAAATGAAGAACATTATGGTTTCTCCAATTAAGCCTACAAAATGTGAATGTAATTTTTATCATCATAATGGTATTAAAGGTCATTGAACCCGTTGTTGTTGTGCGACCTAATATTATAAAAATCCTACATCAAAAGAAAGGAAGATAAACTGATAGTACACTTGACTTTTCAAAGTGATGTTGAGGTGAGTCATGCAGAAATGATAAATTTTAAAGACATGACAATGTGCTTATAACGCAAATCTATGAAGCCCATATAAATGATTAGTCCATTTCTTGAAGAGAATATGACGTGTCATAAGCATCGTGAATGCTCGACCATTCTAAAAGAAAATGGGTCAAGATGTGATAAAATCATTATGGGTTGGATATATGTCACCACTCACCTCTATAGGACATTTGAGAAAAATGACATATGTCACAACTAACCTCTACAAGAGGTTTGAGAAAAATAAAGATCAGTTGGCATGACTGGTTTGCCATACCGGTCCAATAAGATGCAAAAGTAACTGAGAATTCATGTGGCTTATATAATGAAAAATCAAATATTCTTCAAGAATTCTCTTGTGTTGCTTGTTCTCATTATAAAATTTTCATTGTATCATTATACCAGCTAAGGTTGGGATTGGATTCCTTGAGATTTTGGAACATATAAAAAGGGGAATATGGACCCGTTCACCTGTCGTGTGGACCGCTTGCAACTATATGATAGTTGCATCTATGGGATGGTCACATATGTTATTTTGTCAACTTACAAATTGGTTTTTCTAAGGTTGTTTGCTCGAATTATTAATTAAGAGCACAGTTTGAAACTATGAAATTATATTGATAGTGTTGGTTGGTTAAGCAAAAATTGTATGCCTCCAATTATAGCTAAACCATAGGTATGGGAACAAAATTTCCAAATAAAATTTGGTATGAGATGAATTTGTTTAACATGTAACAACACATGTATGCATCAAGCCAATAAGGTTTCCCCATCATAATTGGTTTTGTAGCACCCTGGAAATTAGTAGGCTAAACTAGAGCTAAACGTGAGGGTTAGCATCAAGGACGAGGGGCTATGGCCAAGGGAGTGGGCTAGTGCAGCCTACCTTGGAGTAGGCACTACCCCACCTACCACACCCACCACCACGGCTCGTGGTCAAGACTACGGCCCTTAGTGAGGCTCGTGGTGGGCTAGGCAGTAACCTCCCCAAATCTGCCAAAAATGAGCCTCCTCTTCACAAGCCACTTCACGGGTCGTGGTGAAGACCAAGGCTCGTGGAGGGGAGTTAATGGTGTGAGGGTTGAGGAAGGTGTCCTAGCCACTACCTAAAGGCCCACGAGAGGGACCACAGCTCATGGAGCCCCTAGTGAAAGTGCCTTAGGCTTGTGGGCTAAAGACACTTGTTGCAAAGCCACTGCCTCAAGGTCCACGAAGGGGACCACGGCTCGTGGGATCCCACATGGTACCTGGGAATCCTACTTAAAATGAAGGGTGTTTTGGGTAATTCCGGTTTTAGTCCAGCTTAAGTGAGGTCGTTTTGCCTTAACTTACGGTCACTATATAAGTCATATTTACTCAAAAACCAACCCATTCACCTCATTATTTCCAAAACCCAAATCAATTCCCAAAACCTCTCCTCTCAAATATTTCTCTCTAGAAGTTAGAAGAAGAAGGAAGTTCATCTAGGTTCAAGTTCAAGGTTCAACTCTTCCATTGAAGATTAGCATTGGGCTTTGTGATCAAGGTATGGTAGTCTTTCATCCATGGAGTCCCTTCAAAATCTCAATTTCAAAGATAAAAACCCCAAAAGTTAGGGTGTGATTCCAAAGTCATGGGTTCCTTTCAAAATCGATTCTAATGATTGAATTATGTTATATTAAGTATGAATTGATAATTTCCTATGTTTTTTATGATGAATCCCCAATAACCCATGAAATCCCCATATTACTCAATTGTAATTTATGATGTGGGTCTTTGTTGATGAAAGAAGAATGTTATGAAATTCATGTAGTGATTGGGTTACTTGAATTATGATGATATACATGTCTAATGTATTGAATTTTAGATGTTTTAATTTTGATATGAGCTTTGAACCTTGAAAGGGTAAAGTATGAGAATGATGCATCTTTTTATGAAATCTATGTATATGTTTTAAGAACACTTTGAGAGTGAAGTGTCTATGATTATGACATAGTTGTTGTGTTGTTGAAAGGATATTCTCATATACACACTTGTGCATGAATATGATATGATGTGAAAGGTTTTCTCACACTATGAAGGTTCTAAGGTTGAAAGGCTTTTTCACCTATTGAACCTATATGTAGACATAGACGGTGAAAGGTTATTCTCAAGCATGATCTAAGAGCTATCTTATGAATTAAGCAGGGATTGAGAGTCAAGACATTTTTTCATGAATGTGAATTAAGTCAAGACTTAATATGTACTCCGTGGGAATTAATGCTTAGCACCGAGTGGATACTGAATATGAGATGGAAACTTTTACAATAGTTGAGTCCGGCTTCCCAATGAGATCCTTTTACACTAGTTGAGTCTGGCTTCCCAAAGTATGTCTCATGAGATCGAGACCTTTTATGCAAGTTGAGTTCGGGTTTCTAGTAACAATCTCCTTATCCCATAAACTATGTGCCCCCATAGGTTATTTAGCTAGTTGATCCACCTAAGCTAAAAGTATGGTTCTGCCTTAGGCAAGTAGAACACCTTTTTTTCGGTGTGAGTAACACCGGGGGACCATCTATAGCTCACATGGTCTTATGTCGGTTAAGGCTTATTCCCACATCAACAAGAACAAGAATATGAATTATGAACTATGGTTACTCAAGAAGCTTTTATATGAGTTTTCAAGGTTTTAAAGATGATGATGACTATGTTGAGTATGTTTATGACTTATGCTTTTTCACTCTTTTTATGATGATGTTTAAACTTGGTAAATTGTATGCTTTCAAATGAAATTTCCCTTTCTGCATGTTTTCAATGTTTTTATGAATGACTATCATACTTAGTGCAATTTTGTACTAACACCTACTTTTCTTACATTTTCCCCCAAGTGTAGGTTTCGGTTCTCGAGGTGATCATTCTAGTGGCTATAGCTTGGACTTGAGTATCTTCCGAGCTTGTTGGTAAGTCCTCATGGTTCGAGAGGGCCTTTTTTTCCTATGTTGCAGTTCCCTTCATGTATATCCTTTTTTTTTTGGACATGTTGTATGGGCTAGGACCTATTTTATTCAAACATTGTAATAGATGGTTATGATGAGACTTAATGTCTAGGCTTTCGCTTTCATTTATAAAAATTTTGGACTTGAAATGTGTTTTTACTCTTATTGTTCTATTTCTTAGGTTATGAGGACTAAGTGTCTTGTATGGAGTCCTTTGGGGTTCTATACGTCATGTTTCGTCTACGGGGTACCGCTGGGTCGTGACAAACTTGGTAATCAGAGCACAAGGTTTAGAATGATCCTAGGATAATGTCTCATAATGTTTACTAAAGTCTTGTTCATAAGTTTGAAGTGCGCCACATTTATGAACGGGAGGCTACAAGATGATTAGGAAACTTCACTTCTTCTTTACTTTAAGTCGTGCCATAGAGTTTAACTCTATAATATCTCTCTCATAATCCTTTCCCTATGTTCTTCAGGTTATGAATACTAGAGGGGCAAGTTCTAGAAGGATGGAGGGTCACAATGTGGAATAAGGAGCTCCTTCTCAAGCTCATCAAGCTCCGGTTGATCCTTTGGTCGAGAAAGTTACTCATGCGGGGTTTGGGTCAACTCTTCAAGTATTGGCTCAAGCCATGACGGCTCAAGCCAATAGAGAGGTTGTAGCTCCGGTGAATCCTAATGAGAATTTGGCGGCTTCAAGAGTGAGGGATTTTGCAAGATTGAACCCCCGGAATTTCATGGCTCTAGAGGTTTATCGACGAGGTCTATGAGGAACTTGCTATTATGGGGGTGACTCCAGAGGAGAAGGTGGATTTATATCCTTACCAATTGAAAGATGTTACTTAAGTGTGGTATGATCAATGGAAGCGAGAGAGACCGGTAGGAGCGGGTCCCGTAGAGTGGGAATTATTTAAATCAACATTTCTTGATAGGTTCTTTCCCCTAGAGTTGAGGGAATCAAAGGTGCAAGAGCTCATTAACCTTCGCCAAGGAAGTATGAGTGTGAAAGAGTATCCTCCAACTATAGCAGTGGATTTGAGGGCAAAGATGAGTAGGTTTTTGTCGGGCGTGTCCGACATGGTAGAACAAGAATGTCTTATGGCAATGATCCACCATGATATGGACATCTCACGTCTCATAGTGTATGCCCAACAAATTGAGGAATCGAAACTCAAGAAAAAGAATAGGGAGGTAAAAAGAGCTAGGACCGGTGATGGGAACTTCTCCAATACTAGGTCCGATGGACAAGGTCGGCCAAGGTTTAGACAAAGGTTTTCCAACCAAGGTTCATCTAGCGCTCCTCCAAGGTTAAACAGGTATAGGGTGTCCAACCCTAAACCTCAAGGAGGTAATGGTAGTGGCTCTTATGTGACTAGACCTATTTGTGCAAAGTGTGGAAGGAAGCATGATGGTAAGTGGCTAGTTGGCTCGGATGGTTGCTTTGGTTGTGGAAAGAGTGGTCACAAGATGAGAGATTGTCCGATGCTTAAGGTTCAAGGAAGAGAGGGAAAGCAAGCTCCTCCTAGTAGTTCAAACTCCAATGCTCCCAAGCAAAACCTATGCTCTCCAAACCTGGGTGACCAAGAAAGTTCCCCGGATGTAGTGACCGGTATGTTAAAAGTCTTTCTTATTAATGTGTATGCCTTGTTGGATCCCCGTGCTACTTTATCTTTTGTGATGCCTTATGTGGTGATGAGGTTTGATTTTTCTCCGAAAGTGTTATTAGAACCTTTTTCTGTCTCTACTCCATTTGGTGATTTTTTGGTGGCTAAGAGAGTGTATAGAAGATGTCCCATTTCCTTATCCCATAGAGTTACTCTTTTTGACTTGATAGAGCTTGACATGGTAGACTTTTATGTGATTCTTGGTATGGATTGGTTGCATGCATTTTATGCCTCTATTGATTGAAGAACTCGGGTGGTTAGATTCCAATTTCCGAATGAGCCTATCTTAGAGTGGAAAAGGGGAAATTATATGCTTAGAATTCAATTTGTGTCCTTCCTTAAAGCTAGAAAGATGATCTCGAAAGGTTGTTTTTACCACGTTGTTAGGGTGAGGGATGTAGATTCTGAAACCCCTTCTCTTAATTCGATTCCCGTGGTTAATGAATTCCTAGAAGTTTTCCCTGATAATTTGCCCGGTATTCCTCCCGAGCGGGAAATAGATTTTGGTATTGACCTTCTTCCGGATATGCAACCTATCTATATTCCTCCTTATAGAATGGCTCCAGCTAAGTTAAAAGTGTTTAAGGAACAATTAAAGGATTTGTTAGATAAGGGTTTCATCCGACCGAGTATCTCTCAATGGAGTGGTCCCGTGTTGTTTGTTAGAAAGAAATATGGGTTTCATAGAATGTGCATCGATTATCGTCAATTGAATAAAGAAACCATTAAGAACAAGTAACTCTTCCAAGAATTAATGACTTGTTTGGCCAACTTCAAGGGGCTAATTATTTCTCTAAGATTGATCTTCGTTAGGGTTATCACCAATTGAGGGTGAGAGGGGATGATATTCCAAAGACGGCATTTCGAACCCGGTACGGTCATTATGAGTTTTTTGTAATGTCGTTTGGGTTGACGAATGCTCCGGCGGCACTCATGGATTTGATGAATAGGGTGTTTAGACAATACCTTAATATGTTCGTAATTGTGTTTATTGATAATATTTTGAAATATTCAAGAAGTGAAAATGAACATGTGGACCATTTGAGAATTGTGTTGTAAGTTTTTAAGGACCAACAACTTTTCGCAAAGTTTAGCAAGTGTGAATTTTGGTTAAGGTCCGTAGTTTTCCTTGATCATATTATGTCAAGCAAGGGGATTGAGGTAGATCCAAAGAAGACGGATGCGGTCAAGAGTTGGCCTAGACCTCTAACTCCTCCCGACATTAGAAGCTTTTTGTGTTTGTCCGGTTACTATAGAAGGTTTTTTGAGGGATTTTCTTCCATTCCTTCTCCTTTGATGGCTTTGACTCAAATGAAAGCTAAGTTTGTGTGGTCGGAAGCTTGTGAAAGAAGTTTCCAAGAGTTGAAAGATAGACTTACTTCCGCTCCGGTGTTGACCTTACCGGAAGGTACAAATGGTTTTGCGGTGTATGTGATGCCTCTAGAGTTGGGGTTGGGATGTGTGCTTACGAAAAAATGGGTAAGGTGATTGCCTATGCTTCAAAGGCAACTTAAATTCCATGAGAAGAATTATCCTACGCATGATCTTGATTTAGCGACGGTCGTGTTTGCCTTAAAAATATGAAGGCATTATTTGTATGGGGTCCATGTGGATGTTTTCACCGATCATAAGAGTCTACAATATGAGTTTAGTCAAAAGGACTTGAATCTACGCCAAAGAAAGTGGTTAGAACTATTGAAGGATTATGACATGAGTGTCCTTTATCACCCTGGTAAAGCTAATGTGGTAGCGGATGCTCTTAGCCGATTATTGATGGGTAGTGTGGCTCATGTAGAGGATGAAAAGAAAGAGTTGGTTCGTGATGTGCATAGGTTGGCCCGACTAGGTGTTCAACTAGTGGATTCCACCAAGGGTGGTGTCATGGTCCATAATGGTTCCAAATCGTCCTTTGTGGTGGATGTGAAGTCTAAGCAAGGCCTTGATCCTATGTTAGTCGAATTGAAAGAGGCGGTACTTAAGAAGTCCGTTGAGGCTTTCTCCCTAGGGGGAGATGGGGTGCTTAGGTATCAAAGTCGATTATGTGTTCCAAATGTTGATGATTAGAAGGAAATTTTTTTAGAGAAAGCCCATAGTTCTCGATATTCTATTCACCCGAGAGCCACCAAAATGTACCATGATCTACGGGAAGTCTATTGGTGGAATGGGATGAAGAAAGATATTGCGGGATTTGTGGGCAAGTGTTCTAATTGTCAACAAGTTAAGGTCGAGCATCAAAGGCTGGGAGGCTTATCCCAAGATATAGGTATTCCCACTTGGAAGTGGGAAGATGTAAACATGGACTTTATTGTTGGTTTGCCTCGCACCCCGAGACAACATGATTCTATTTGGGTCATTATAGATCGGATGACAAAAATCAGCTCACTCTATTCCCGTCAAGGTTTCTTTTTCGGCCGAAGAATATGCTAATCTATACATAAGAGAAATGGTGAAGTTGCATAGGGTTAGTTTATCCATTATTTCCTATCGGGGTACCCAATTTACTTCTCAATTTTGGAAGTAATTCCAAAAAGGCCTTAGCACTAAGGTTAAGCTTAGCACAGCTTTTCATCCCCAAACTGATGGGCAAGCGGAGCATACCATCCGAACATTGGAAGATATGTTAAGGGCATGTGTAATAGACTTCAAGGATAATTGGGATGACCACTTGCCATTAATAGAGTTTGCCTACAATAATACCTATCACTCAAGTATCGGTATGGCTCCCTTTGAAGCCTTGTATGGTAGGAGATGTAGGTCTCCCGTTGGTTGCTTTGAGGTGGGTGAAGTTGCTTTGATAGGTCCCAAACTAGTTTATGAAGTTATTGATAAAGTTAGGCTTATCAGAGAGAGGTTGAGAACGGCTCAAAGTCGTCAAAAGTCTTATGCCGATGTGAGAAGAAGAAACCTAGAATTTAAGGTTAACGATTGGGTCTATTTTAAAATCTCACCCATAAAGGGTGTATAGAGGTTTGGAAAGAAGGGGAAACTTAGTACCCGGTATGTAGGCCTATACCAAATTTTGAGGCGTGTTGGTAAAGTTGCCTATGAGTTAGATTTGCCAAATGAGTTTACATGGGTGTAAAAACCCCCGGAAATTCTATGACTTAAGTTAGAGCCTCACCTTATGAATAATGACTTAAAAATAGTTAAAATGATGTTTATAAACCTCAACTAATGTAATTGACTTGCTGTGGAAGAGTATAAGTCTAAACGTCAAGAACGACCTCGACATCCGGAAACTAGAGAAGAATGTGCTCTAGTGTGTCCTTAGGTTTTGGGCAGGTTTGGGAGTGTCGTATGATGGTATAATCTGATGAAAAGGCTTAAATTAAGTAAATATATGTTTATAGGGTCAAAACATTTGAATACGACACCCCGGGACCACACTAAGGGACCCCGAGGAGGACCCTACCCTTGGCCAAGCAAGCTGCCCAGGCAGCTTGCAAGTTATGCATAGAGGGAATGAGGGTGCGTCGCGCACTTGCTCCCCCAAGGAGAAAACTTTCAGTTCGCGACGCGGTCGTGTCGTGGACTCTACTGTCTCGAAATTTAATTCCAAATATCTTCAGGGAACAGCTCCGCGTCGCGGACTTGTTCCGTGACGAAAATGCAGAAATTCAGAAATATTTTTTTACTTCATTAAAGAGTCCATTTAAGTGAGGGTTATTTAGGGTACTTTAGGGGACGTGTATATAATGATTTTTAAGTCAATTTACCTCACTTTTATCACTCAAACACAAAACCCAAAAGATCTAAACCTAA
Source organism: Solanum tuberosum (assembly GCF_000226075.1). Taxonomy (NCBI): domain Eukaryota; kingdom Viridiplantae; phylum Streptophyta; class Magnoliopsida; order Solanales; family Solanaceae; genus Solanum; species Solanum tuberosum. Next base: position 911,531 of record NW_006238984.1, on the reverse strand, counting down.
AGTTCCTACTTCCCTCTACTCTGTCTCTCTTCTCAAGAACTCCACTGAAGAAGATTGGAGCTTCAAGAAGAAGACAAACTCTCCAAGGTTTCAACTCGGATTTTC
>NW_006238984.1:907344-911172 GCF_000226075.1 Solanum tuberosum | reverse complement strand
AATATGTCAATTGCTTATATTGATGTTGATTATGTTATTACTTCATGAATTACCTTGTATTATGTATTGGTTATGAATTGCTTGGTAATTGAAGTATGCATGTCCCACGAAGAGCAAGAAGGTATGAAGGATAGTTCTTCTTTGAACTCAAGTATGAAAGGTGAATTGCTTAGATTGTAATGATGTTATACCTTAATGTGTTGTTGTGGTGTTGATGACCTAGTTTCCTCATCTTTAACCCTCTACACTTGAATTAGCTATGAAGTATATATGTATATTACGGTATGATTGCTATATGATTGAAAGGTAGTTCTCATGATTATAGTGTAATGTAAAGTGAAAGGTTTACTCACTTCCTAAGTGTCTCTAAAGTGAAAGGATTGTTACTCACTTATGAACACTTATGAGTTATTATGGTAAGAAGTCTACATAAGGGTCTATTAAAGGCTAATGTGAACTTGTGTGATGACTAAAGAAGATTTCAAAAGCGAATTAGATGCTTAGCACCGAAAGGGCATTTAAATGAGATGGGGGTCTCACGTTTAGTAAGTCCGACTCCCCACATGTGTTTCCTCACGTTTAGCAAGTCCGGATTACCCACGGTATGTGTTGTCTCATGAGATGGAAACCCCCACATTTAGTAAGTCGAGGTTTTCTAGAAGCAATCTCCTTGACCCTTAACTATGTGCCCACATAGGACTCTAGCTTAGTGTCTCATTGATCCTTAACTATGTGCCCACATAGGACTTTAGCTTAGTGGATCCACCTACATAGCTATGTACGAATGGTTACACCTTAGGCAAGTGTTAACCCTCTCTTTTCGGTGTGGGAGTAGAACACCGGATTCCATGTAGCTCTCATGGTCTATGTCGGTTATTGCAATATTTCCCTAATGTAAAAGTAAATGAAGGTATGAAAGGTGTGAACTCTTACTAGGGCTTTCTACATAGTGTAAGGGAGGGTATGGGACTTCTCTTGCACATTGCACTTGTGGGATCCTAAGGGATGGTTGTAGTAGTGTTCTCTTATGATTATGATGAATACGACTTATGTATGTTGAAGCTATGTTATGTATGATCATTATGAATATGGTAAGTTATGATGAAATATGATCTTATGAATGTATGCATGAAGTAGGTTGCTTAATGTGATATTTGGCTTTGAATAGGGTTATGGAGTTCTACTATTTGCATTGCACTAGTATTGTTTGGGTTGTCTACATGTTGGGATGATATTATGTTGGTTTGGACTATGATACTTAATTGTGTGCATATTGGATTTACTTGGCAAAAAGCATGTTTTGAATAAAATGTCCTTTTATGCAGGTTTCAATGGTTTTTATGCATTGTAGCCATACTTAGTACGTGTTTTTTAAATTTTCCTCAAATTTTATTCTATGATACATGCTATGACGAATGTTAAGGGCTTGTATAAGACTTCTTCGACGACGAATAAGCCGGTAACGACTAGGGGGTGCTCTCAGGTCGTTACAATGTGTGCATTCGGTGTTCCATGCTTCTATGCTTAAGAAGTGTGTTGGAGACCCGACATCCATAATTCCCCTATAAGGGTTGAAAGTTGACGAAAGTCTTTCATATGAAGAGGTCCGGTAGAGATCTTAGACCCCATAAGTCAAGAGATTTAGAAATAGGGAAATAGCTTCCGTAAAGGTTTTATGGAGAAATTACTTAGTTGAGGGTGCTACTTGGGAGACCGAGGCCGATATGAAATCCCGATATCCTCATTTTTTTCCTTCTACTCCTATTCTAGCTTGAGGTAAGTAGTTCCTCTTGAGTTTTTCTTGTTTTGGGAGTCATGTGTGTTATATGTGTTTTTCCATGATTTCCCTATGCTATGCATGTTCATGAAAGCTTACCTTTTGAAATAAAATGAGTGTTTTTTATGATTGATGTTCCTCATGTTGTTGTGCATTGAGTATGAGTTGCCTATTGACTTCATGAGATGAATTATTGAACATGCTTTGGTATTCATTTTTAGAGTAAATTGCATATTGGCTCCATGAGATTTTGTTGAGCATAATTATAGCTTGGAAAAGGTAATTCCTCCTAAGAACATGAGAAAATTTCAATGCATAATGGGTTGTTACATGTAGTTCCTACTTCCTTGTGATGCATTAAATATGTTTGAGATGGAGTTGATGAATCCTCCTTCATTTTGTGCATTGTTATGATGTTGCATGCATGATGGGCTGCTAGTCTTGAGTCTTTACTTCCGTAAGATGTCTAGATCGTCATTCGAGGAGGAATCTTCCCAAGGGGGAGATATTGTAACACCTTGTAGTAGGCTAAACTAGAACTTAACGTGAGGATTAGAGTCATGAATGTAACTTCCCATACTTAAAAATAAAGGGTTTCATGTTAGAACGTCAAGGTACAATTCCCCCCCCCCAAGAACCAACCATGGGTCCTTAAGGAGGACCCTGAAAACTACCTAAAAGCAGTCTCTAGATCGTCATTACCAGGACGAATGTTCCCAGGGAGGAGATATTGTAACACCCCAGAAATTAGTAGGCTAAACTAGAGCTAAACATAAGGGTTAGCATCAACGACAAAGGGCTAGGGCCAAGGGAGTGCGCTAAAGCAGCCTACTTTGGAGTAGGCACTACCCCACCTACCATGCCCACCACCACGACTCATGCTCAAGACCACGCCCTTTGTGAGGCTCGTGGTGAGCAAGCCAGTAGCCTCCCCAAATCTGCCAAAAATGAGCCTCCTCTTCACGAGCCACTTCACGGCTCATGGTGAATACCATGGCTCGTGGGAAGGCTCGTAGAGGGGAGTTGGTGGGGTGAGGGTTGAAGAAGGTGGCTTAGCCACTGCCTCAAGGCCCACAAGAGGGACCACGACTCGTGGCAAGCACCACAGCTCGTGGAGCCCCTCGTGAAGGTGCCTTAGGCTTGTGGGCTAGAGGCACATGTTTTCAAGCCAATGCCTCAAGGTCCACGAAGGGGACCACGACCCGTGGGACCCCACGTGGTACCTCGGCAGCCTACTTAAAATGAAGGGTCTTTTGGGTAATTCAGGTTTTAGTCCAACTTAAGTGAGGTCGTTTTGCCTTAACTTAGGGTCACTATATAAGTCATTTTTACTCAAAAACCAATCCATTCAACTAATTATTTCCGAAACCCAAATCAATTCCCAAAAGCTCTCCTCTCAAAAATTTCCCTCTCTAGAAGTTAGAAGAAGAAGAAGAAGGAAGTTCATCTAGGTTCAAGGTCAAGGTTCAACTCCTCCATTGAAGCTTAGCATTGGGATTTGTGATCAACGTATGGTAGTCTTTCATCCATGGATAGCTTTCATCCATGGAGTCCCTTCAAAATCCCAATTTCAAAGATAGAAATTCCCAAAAGTTAGGGTTTGATTCCAAAGTCATGGGTACCTTTCAAAATCTATTCTAATGATTGAATTATGTTATATTAAGTATGAATTGATGATTTCCTATGGTTTTTATGATGAATCCCCAAGAACCCATGATATCCCCATATTACTCAATTGTAATTTGTGATGTGGGTCTTTGTTGATGAAAGAAGAAAAAGTTATGAAATTATGCATGTAGTGATTGGGTTACTTGAATTATGATGATATCCATGTCTAATGTATTGAATTCTAGATGTTTTGATTTGATATGAGCTTTGAACCTTGAAAGGGTAAAGTATGAGAATGATGCATGTTTTTATGAAATATATGTATATGTTTTAAGAACACTTTGAGAGTGAAGTGTCTATGATTATGGCGTAGTTGTTGTGTTGTTGAAAGGATATTCTTATATACACACTTATGCATGAATATGATATGATGTGAAAGGTTT
>NW_006238984.1:903467-907118 GCF_000226075.1 Solanum tuberosum | reverse complement strand
AGCAATCTCCTTATCCAATAAACTATGTGCCCCCATAGGTTATTTAGCTAGTGAATCCACCTAAGCTAAAAGTATTGTTAGGCAAGTAGAACATCCATTTTCGGTATGGGTAACACCGGGGGACCATGTATATCTCACATGGTCTCATGTCGGTTAAGGCTTATTCAAACAACAACAAGAACAAGAATATGAATTATGAACTATGGTTACTTAAGAAGCTTTTATATGAGTTTTCAAGGTTTTAAAGATGATGATGACTATGTTGACTATGTTTATGACTTATATGCTTTTCCACTCTCGTTATGATGATATTTAAAATTGGTAAATTGCATACTTTCAAATGAAATGTCCCTTTTTGCATGTTTTCAATGTTTTTATGCATGGCTATCACACTTGGTGTATATTTGTACTAACACCTACTTTTCCTACATTTTTCCCCGAGTGTAGGGTTCGATTCTCGAGGTGATCATTCTAGTGGCTAGAGCTTGGACTTGAGTATCTTTCGAGCTTGTTGGTGTGTCCTCATGGTTCGAGGACGGCCTTTTTTTTCTATGTTGTAGTTCCCTCCATGTATTCCTTTTTTGTACATGTTGTATGGGCTATGACCTATTTCATTCAAACATTGTAATAGATGGCTATGATGAGACTTAATGTCTAGACTTCCACTTTCCTTTATTAAAAATTTGGACGTGAAATGTGTTTTACTCTTATTATTCTATTTCTTATGTTATGAGGACTAAGTGGCTTATATGGAGTCCTTCAGGGTTCTTTACGCCATGTTACATCTAGGGATACCCCTGGGTCGTGACAGGTTCAGGGTCAGGAACCAAATAATTTCCATCTAAAGTTTGACTGTACAGTATTGATTTAATTGCTCCACCACGCACAAAGATGGATCCCCACATGAGGTTGGGGTGAATGTTAGATTTTCTAATATGAAGGAGAGATGATTGACAGTTGAAAATTATAAGATGAATTATCTAGATCCTCATTAAAAAATGTGAACTTGAAGTTCAAAAGATAATTCATTTGCATGATGTTGCAAATTATTTGCCAGATGAATTTGCTGACCCTATGTTATAATTCAGTTGCAAATGCTTTAATGAGAAGTTCTTAAAGGACAGAGTCTATGGTATGCCTGAAGCATGATAGACCAATCGATTCCAAATGAAAATTTTCTTAAGGAAAGAGAGGATCAAATGATCAAGATGGTCATGATAATGAGGCAAGTGTTTTAAAAAGAGCACGATGACATAACACTTCATTAAACCTTGGCAAACGTTCAGGTACCTAGAATGATGAAATATGAAGAGATCTCGATAAGTTATATCGTATTGGAATCGAGTCAAAAGACCGTCAACGATATCTTTGATATGAAGTAGAGTTCAATGCTACATATGATGACAAGGATCTTGAATTCAAAGTTGTCATATAATGTGGACAAATAAATGATTGGCCAAATGAAATGCACAATTCAAGTATATTATGTTTCACTTTGACAAGTGATGTTTTGGACTTATAATCCATAGATCAAGATATAGTCGGTGGGGTACAAATAAATCATTGTGCGAAAGTATAACCATAAGATATAAAGTACGGTATGTGCCTTGGGGAATACAGGGTTTTTCGCAAAAGTCCTGACATTATTAAATGGAGATATATTCTCCTGTGGTGGATGCAATGAGGCTTGTTTCAGTCTAGCAATATATGAAATACTTGAATATGTGTAATGAATGATTGTCATGTCTAGGTAAACAATGAAAGTTATATGGAAAATCCTTGAAGGATTTAAAAGGTCTTAAAGCAATTTTGTTGAGTACCCCAATGGTTGTGAGATTTCTTAACATAAAGAAAGATCAATTCCGATCTCATGACAATGATTGAAAAATATCATGTAATAGTGCAATTGGTGCACATACAGATTATTGATTATATAGATATCGAGAACTGTGTGATTTTTCTTTGTAAAGAGATATTACAGCCACCATGTATGAACATAATGATGCATGTATACCTCGATTGAATGAAGGATACATCAAAGAAGATTGCACAGAATACATTTCACCAAATTTCTTCTTCACATATGATTTTAAAAAAATGGTGAGATAGAAGTTCAAAAGATTTGTAAAAGTGATAATCTTACAGATTTATTCACTAATGCATTGCCAACATAAACATTTGAGAAGTTGAGATATAAGATTGAAATGTGACATCTCCGAGATATCAAGTTAAGCTTTCATCAGGGGGAGTGAAATGTCCATTGTACTTTTTTCCTTAACCATGGTTTTGTCCCTATTGGGTTAACCTGGTAAGGTTTTTAATGAGGCAGCACTCAAGGCGTATTATGAGATGTGTGTACTCTTTTTCCTTCACTAGGCACTTTTCCCACAGGGTTTTTCCTAGTAAGATTTTAACGAGACACATTATCTATGGACATCCTAGGGGAGTGTTATAAATCCATTAAACTAAATGGATTGTATATTGAGTTTATCGGGACTTTAAATTAAGGGTGACAAAAAAGTGTCAAAATAAAATGGCGGTGACATAAGTTTTAATTATTGAGTGTAGGTGACAATTATGTAATTAAGGATTGTGTAGTTGGCCTCAAGTTTCTAAGTTGGAAGTTTGGTCCATTGTATTAAATGACAACTAATAGGGTAAATGACTAAACCTAATTTAATCAAAACTGGAGAGAAGCCAGCAAGCGGACCATATTTCCCCCCGTCTCTTGTCGTATTCCTCATCTTCTTCTTCTTCTGCTTCATTCTTGCTTGCTTGCCTTTCTTCTTGTTCTCTTCATCCTCTTCTTCTTTTTCTTATTCGTACATTATTAGTCTTGGTTGTAGTCATTGTGCTTCTTCTTGCCGCCGTAGTCCTTGTGCTTCTTCTTCTTTTCTTTTTGAATCAGATTTAGCTAATCAGTGGACAAGATTTCGTTCTGTATTAATTAGAATTACTTCATAAATGATTGTGTTCACACACCATTGTTTGGTAAGTAAAGATTAATAGTTCTTTGAATCAATCATCATCATCTGGGTATAACCTGTAATTTTTCAATAATTTGCATTCGCGTTTCCAATATATGGCTATATATGTTGCAGCAGTTGACTATTGGAACAGATTATAGTCTTGTGTTGCAACAGAAGGTTATTTCAATATAGAAATATGTTGCAACATATAACTTACACAAGTTGCAACATATAACTTACACATGTTGCAACATATGATTTATGTGCCGCAACATAATAGTTATATGCAGCAACATATGACTTAGAGCCCATTTGGATTGGCTTAAAAATGTAGTTTTTAAGTCAAAAATAAAAAGTCAAACTGAAATGACTTTTAAGTCAAAAAATAAAAAGAAGAGGGAGACCTACTTTTAGTTTCTAACTTATTTTAAGTCATTTTTTATCCTGACAAACACTTTGTAACTTATTTTAAGTCATTTCTTATATTTGTCAAACACTTTCAGAAGTCAAAACCTGACTTAAAAGTAGGTTTGACCGACTTTTAAGCCAATCCAAACGGGCTCTAAGTCATATGTTGCTGCATATAACTATTATGTTGCGGCATATAAATCATATGTTGCAACATGTGTAAGTTATATGTTGCAACTTGTGTAAGTTATATGTTGCAACATATGACTATTCT
>NW_006238984.1:892752-899019 GCF_000226075.1 Solanum tuberosum | reverse complement strand
GTAAGGTCTCTAGATCGTCATTACCAGGACGAATGTTCCCAGGGAGGAGATATTGTAACACCCCAGAAATTAGTAGGATAAACTAGAGCTAAACATAAGGGTTAGCATCAACGACAAAGGGCTAAGGGAAAGGGAGTGGGCTAAAGAAGCCTACTTTGGATTAAGCACTACCCCACCTACCACGCCCTTTGTGAGGCTCGTGGTGAGCAAGCCAGTAGCCTCCCCAAATCTGCCAAAAATGAGCCTCCTCTTCACGAGCCACTTCACGGCTCATGGTGAATACCATGGCTCGTGGGAAGGCTCGTAGAGTGGAGTTGATGGGGTGAGGGTTGAAGAAGGTGTCTTAGCCACTGCCTCAAGGCCCACGAGAGGGACCACGACTCGTGGCAAGCACCACAGCTCGTGGAGCCCCTCGTGAAGGTGCCTTAGGCTTGTGGGCTAAAGGCACATGTTTTCAAGCCAATGCCTCAAGGTCCACGAAGAGGACCACGACCCGTGGGACCCCACGTGGTACCTCGGCAGCCTACTTAAAATGAAGGGTCTTTTGGGTAATTTAGGTTTTAGTCCAACTTAAGTGAGGTCGTTTTGCCTTAACTTAGGGTCACTATATAAGTCATTTTTACTCAAAAACCAATCCATTCAACTAATTATTTCCGAAACCCAAATCAATTCCCAAAAGCTCTCCTCTCAAATATTTCTCTCTCTAGAAGTTAGAAGAAGAAGAAGGAAGTTCATCTAGGTTCAAGGTCAAGGTTCAAATCTTCCATTGAAGCTTAGCATTGGGATTTGTGATCAACGAATGGTAGTCTTTCATCCATGGATAGCTGTCATCCATGGAGTCCCTTCAAAATCCCAATTTCAAAGATAGAAATTCCCAAAAGTTAGGGTTTGATTCCAAAGTCATGGGTACCTTTCAAAATCTATTCTAATGATTGAATTATGTTATATTAAGTATGAATTGATGATTTCCTATGGTTTTTATGATGAATCCCCAAGAACCCATGATATCCCCATATTACTCAATTGTAATTTGTGATGTGGGTCTTTGTTGATGAAAGAAGAAAAAGTTATGAAATTATGCATGTAGTGATTGGGTTACTTGAATTATGATGATATCCATGTCTAATGTATTGAATTCTAGATGTTTTGATTTGATATGAGCTTTGAACCTTGAAAGGGTAAAGTATGAGAATGATGCATGTTTTTATGAAATATATGTATATGTTTTAAGAACACTTTGAGAGTGAAGTGTCTATGATTATGGCGTAGTTGTTGTGTTGTTGAAAGGATATTCTTATATACACACTTATGCATGAATATGATATGATGTGAAAGGTTTTCTCACAATATGAAGGTTCTAAGGTTGAAAGGCTTTCTCACCTATTGAACCTATATGTAGACATGGACGGTGAAATGTTATTCTCACGCATGATCTAAGAGCTATCTTATGAATTAAGCATGGATTGAGAGTCAAGACATTCTTCCATGAGTATGAATTAAGTCAAGACTTAATATGTACTCTGTGGGAATTAGTGCTTAGCACTGAGTGGATATAAAATATGAGATGGAAGCTTTTACACTAGGTGAGTCCGGTTTCCCAATAGGATTCTTTTACACTAGTTGATTCCAGGTTCCCAAAGTATGTCTCATGATATGGATCCCTTTTATGCAAGTTGAGTTCGGGTTTCTAGTAGCAATCTCCTTATCCAATAAACTATGTGCCCCCATAGGTTATTTAGCTAGTGAATCCACCTAAGCTAAAAGTATTGTTAGGCAAGTAGAACATCCATTTTCGGTATGGGTAACACCGGGGGACCATGTATATCTCACATGGTCTCATGTCGGTTAAGGCTTATTCAAACAACAACAAGAACAAGAATATGAATTATGAACTATGGTTACTTAAGAAGCTTTTATATGAGTTTTCAAGGTTTTAAAGATGATGATGACTATGTTGACTATGTTTATGACTTATATGCTTTTCCACTCTCGTTATGATGATATTTAAAATTGGTAAATTGCATACTTTCAAATGAAATGTCCCTTTTTGCATGTTTTCAATGTTTTTATGCATGGCTATCACACTTGGTGTATATTTGTACTAACACCTACTTTTCCTACATTTTTCCCCGAGTGTAGGGTTCGATTCTCGAGGTGATCATTCTAGTGGCTAGAGCTTGGACTTGAGTATCTTTCGAGCTTGTTGGTGTGTCCTCATGGTTCGAGGACGGCCTTTTTTTTCTATGTTGTAGTTCCCTCCATGTATTTCCTTTTTTTGTACATGTTGTATGGGCTATGACCTATTTCATTCAAACATTGTAATAGATGGCTATGATGAGACTTAATGTCTAGACTTCCACTTTCCTTTATTAAAAATTTGGACGTGAAATGTGTTTTACTCTTATTATTCTATTTCTTATGTTATGAGGACTAAGTGGCTTATATGGAGTCCTTCAGGGTTCTTTACGCCATGTTACATCTAGGGATACCCCTGGGTCGTGACAGGTTCAGGGTCAGGAACCAAATAATTTCCATCTAAAGTTTGACTGTACAGTATTGATTTAATTGCTCCACCACGCACAAAGATGGATCCCCACATGAGGTTGGGGTGAATGTTAGATTTTCTAATATGAAGGAGTGATGATTGACGGTTGAAAAATATAAGATGAATTAGCTAGATCCTCATTAAAAAATGTGAACTTGAAGTTCAAAAGATAATTCATTTGCATGATGTTGCAAATTATTTGCCAGATGAATTTGCTGACCCTATGTTATAATTCAGTTGCAAATGCTTTAATGAGAAGTTCTTAAAGGACAGAGTCTATGGTATGCCTGAAGCATGATAGACCAATCGATTCCAAATGAAAATTTTCTTAAGGAAAGAGAGGATCAAATGATCAAGATGGTCATGATAATGAGGCAAGTGTTTTAAAAAGAGCACGATGACATAACACTTCAGTAAACCTTGGCAAAGGATCAGGTACCTAGAATGATGAAATATGAAGAGATCTCGATAAGTTATATCGTATTGGAATCGAGTCAAAAGACCGTCAACGATATCTTTGATATGAAGTAGAGTTCAATGCTACATATGATGACAAGGATCTTGAATTCAAAGTTGTCATATAATGTGGACAAATAAATGATTGGCCAAATGAAATGCACAATTCAAGTATATTATGTTTCACTTTGACAAGTGATGTTTTGGACTTATAATCCATAGATCAAGATATAGTCGGTGGGGTACAAATAAATCATTGTGCGAAAGTATAACCATAAGATATAAAGTACGGTCTGTGCCTTGGGGAATACAGGGTTTTTTGCAAAAGTCCTGACATTATTAAATGGAGATATATTCTCTTGTGGTGGATGCAATGAGGCTTGTTTCAGTCTAGCAATATATGAAATACTTGAATATGTGTAATGAATGATTGTCATGTCTAGGTAAACAATGAAAGTTATATGGAAAATCCTTGAAGGATTTAAAAGGTCTTAAAGCAATTTTGTTGAGTACCCCAATGGTTGTGAGATTTCTTAACATAAAGAAAGATCAATTCCGATCTCATGACAATGATTGAAAAATATCATGTAATAGTGCAATTGGTGCACATACAGATTATTGATTATATAGATATCGAGAACTGTGTGATTTTTCTTTGTAAAGAGATAATACAGCCACCATGTATGAACATAATGATGCATGTATACCTCGATTGAATGAAGGATACATCAAAGAAGATTGCACAAAATACATTTCACCAAATTTCTTCTTCACACATGATTTTAACAAAATGGTGAGATAGAAGTTCAAAAGATTTGTAAAAGTGATAATCTTACAGATTTATTCACTAATGCATTGCCAACATAAACATTTGAGAAGTTGAGATATAAGATTGAAATGTGACATCTCCGAGATATCAAGTTAAGCTTTCATCAGGGGGAGTGAAATATCCATTGTACTTTTTTCCTTAACCATGGTTTTGTCCCTATTGGGTTAACCTAGTAAGGTTTTTAATGAGGCAGCACTCAAGGCGTATTATGAGATGTGTGTACTCTTTTTCCTTCACTAGGCATTTTTCCCACAGGGTTTTTCCTAGCAAGATTTTAACGAGACACATTATCTATGGACATCCTAGGGGAGTGTTATAAATCCATTGAACTAAATGGATTGTATATTGAGTTTATCGGGACTTTAAATTAAGGGTGACAAAAAAGTGTCAAAATAAAATGGCGGTGACATAAGTTTTAATTATTGAGTGTAGGTGACAATTATGTAATTAAGGATTGTGGAGTTGGCCTCAAGTTTCTAACTTGGAAGTTTGGTCCATTGTATTAAATGAGAATTAATAGGGTAAATGACTAAACCTAATTTAATCAAAACTGGAGAGAAGCCAACAAGCGGACCATATTTCCCCCCGTCTCTCGTCGTATTCCTCATCTTCTTCTTCTTCTGCTTCGTTCTTGCTTGCTTGCCTTTCTTCCTGTTCTCTTCATCCTCTTCTTCTTTTTCTTGTTCGTACATTATTAGTCTTGGTTGTAGTCATTGTGCTTCTTCTTGCCGTCGTAGTCCTTGTGCTTCTTCTTCTTCTTTTTTTCTTCTTGAATCAGATTTAGCTAATCAGTGGACAAGATTTCGTTCTGTATTAATTGGAATTACTTCATAAGTGATTGTGTTCACACACCATTGTTTGGTAAGTAAAGATTAATAGTTCTTTGAATCATTCATCATCATCTGGGTATAACCTATAATTTTTCAATAATTTGCATTTGCGTTTCCAATATATGGCTATATATGTTGCAGCAATTGACTATTGGAACAGATTATAGTCTTGTGTTGCAACAGAAGGTTATTTCAATATAGAAATATGTTGCAACATATAACTTACACAAGTTGCAACATATAACTTACACATGTTGCAACATATGATTTATATGCCGCAACATAATAGTTATATGCAGCAACATATGACTTAGAGCCCGTTTGGATTGGCTTAAAAATGTAGTTTTTAAGTCAAAAATAAAAAGTCAAACTGAAATGACTTTTAAGTCAAAAATAAAAGTAGAGGGAGACCTACTTTTAGTTTCTGACTTATTTTAAGTCATTTTTTACCCTGACAAACACTTTGTAACTTATTTTAAGTCATTTTTTATATTTGTCAAACACCTTCAGAAGTCAAAACCTGACTTAAAAGTAGGTTTGACCGACTTTTAAGCCAATCCAAACGGGCTCTTACATATCGCAACAGAATAGCCATATGTTGAAACATGTGATTTATATGTCACAACAGAATAGTTATATGTAGCAACATATGACTTACATGTCGCAACAGAATAGTCATATGTTACAATATATAACTTAATGTGTACCAACATGTGATTTATTTGTCACAACAGAATAGTTATATGTAGCAATATATGACTTACATGTCGCAACAGAATAGTCATATGTTGCAACATATAACTTACACATTTTGTTACAACATGTGATTTATGTGTCTCAACATAATAGTTATATGTAGCAACATGACTTGTCGCAACAAAATAGTCATGTGTTGGAACATGTAAGTTACATGTTCCAACAGAATAATCATATGTGCCAACATATAACATACATATATATTAGTACTAATTGTTTTTTGAATTACTTTCTTCATTAGTACTAATTATTTTTTTAATTAATTTCTTTAGGTACAATAAATTGAGGGATTATTTGTAGGGATTGATTGTCGTGGTGAATGGATCGAGAAGAAAAATCGATATGTTTGTCATTGGAAGGATGGTAAGAAAGGGAAAGGGCGGTAGGGATGACTGTCGAAAGAAATATTTTGTCTGATAATTTTGTGAATTTAGTCATCCAAAAATGTGGACTCAATTGTCAACCGAAAAATGTTGTAATGAGTTACATTCCCAGTTTTTTCATAATGAGAAGGTCTTACCTTTTAAAATCACTTATCATCCTAGTTTGCTTGTTTATTTGGGAAGAGTAGTGAGGCCCATATTAAGAGTCTACGTGGTTGAAAATCCTATCGAGGAGGATCATAAGCAAGAAGAAGACCAACATGATATGTTTAATGATGAATTTGATGTTGTGGACATGAATAATTACGATGATGAAATTGGAAAAGATGAAGTGTCGGACCTTGAGAGCAATAATCCTCCTACATCTATTATTGGTAGGAAGAATCTAGCCTCTTCTCAATCATCACGTGTGAATAATGTTCGAGATGATGAAACCCATTTTTATAAGGGAATGACATTCAAGAACAA
>NW_006238984.1:890548-892652 GCF_000226075.1 Solanum tuberosum | reverse complement strand
GTAATGTATTTTCTTTTAAATGTTCATATCCGGAGTGCAGTTGGTGGCTGAGGGCTGTGAAATTTACAAGTAGCGACAGGTTTGTCATTAGAATCTATAAAAGTACCATATATGTGGTTCAGGTCATCTTACGAGTCATAATCCACATGCCACGGCAAAAGTCATAGGTAAGTACTTTGAAAATAGGTTTCCCAATGGTAAAGGTCCATCCACAGGAGACATGTCAAATCAACTCCGCACAGAATTGGGTTGTAAGTAAGCTATTGGAAGATTTATAAGGGCATGGAGCATTTTAAGTCTCCGGTTAAGGGAACACATGAGCACGGGTATGCAGTGCTTAATGTGTACTGTTATATGCTTGAAGTTGCAAATCCAAGAAGCAAGACGGCATTGTCGCTCGATGAAAACGGGAGGTTCAAGTACTTCTGTGTATCATATGCCGCTTGGATAATTGATTTTCAAGAAATGAGAAAAGTAATAGTCATTGATTGGACATTCCTGAGGAGAAAGTATGAAGGAGTTTTGCTATTGGCGGTGGCACAAGATGCTGAGAATCATATATTTCCAGTGGCTTTTTGTGTTGTGGACAAGGAATACGATGCCTCATATGAATATTTTTTTCAAAATATGAGAAGCTTTGTAGATGATGTTGATGAGTTGTGCATTATTTCTGATAGGCATCCAAGTATTCGAAAGATGATTTCGACTATCTACCTTGCATCTCATTATGGTTGTTGCATGAGACACCTTGGGGAAAATATTCGAAATAACTTTCATGTTGCATGAGACACCTTGGGGAAAAAATTCGAAATAACTTTCACAATTCAAAGGTAGTGTCCTATTTTTATAAAGCAACAAAGGTGTACGATAGATGTGAGTTCAATGACCATTTCAATCAAATAAGAGATTTGGTACCAAAGGCGGCTGAAACTCTTGAACATATTGGATTTCACACATGGAGCAGGGCATTATGCCCGGGAAATAGGCACATTATCGTATATACTATCTCTATTTAGTTTATTGTAATTTTATGTGTTTTGATTGTATTTATTTTGTTGTGTAGATATAACATTATGACGTCAAACATCGTGGAGTCGGTGAATGTTATGTTTGATGTTGAAAGAGAATTTCCCATGGTCGCTCTATTTGATGAAATAATGATAAGTCCACAAATGGACTCATTTAGGGCTATATTTTGATAGAATTAGTGTCCTCAAATGCATATTTTGTCTCAATATCTTATGTAAATCCTTAAGTTTCGGGTATTTGGAGTTTGAGGCAAAGCATGGACACTACTTGGCAAGAAGGAATAAGGCGGATGAAAAGAACGAAGAAATGAAGGCCTGAAGATCGCTGAGCCCTATTGGTGAGTCGCCGATCGGCCTGGAGATCACCTTTTGTTCCAGTGTACTGAGCCCTAAAGGAAAAGGTCAAGTCTGCTATGAAAAGGAGCAGTCGGTACGTCGCTGAGCAGTTCCGCGAAGTAGTACTTTTAACGCCCAATGCCTCAAAATGCGAGAATGCTGAAGGCAAAAGTAGAAAGGCGATGAAATCGACCAAAAGGCGGATCGCCGAGCGTATCGGCAATCCTGACTAACTACGCCGAATGGTCCTCCGCAGCACAAATTTTCAAATACTACAAATACTTGTTTTAAATTTCTAGCTTAGTATCACTTCTATTATTCGAACTTTTTACAGTTTTTGAGAGAGTCTAAGTTTTAAAGGGTTTTGGAGACTTTGTTCTAAGACCTTGAAGATTCAAAGGGTTTCAACTCCAAGAAATTGGACGTGGGTCTCGAACATTCTTCACTCTTGACGTATTTTAATACTAAATTCTTCATACCCAGTTGATGGAAATTGATATTGGTATCAATTTTTATCTCTTTTACATCTAAAACCCCAATTCTTTAGGTGTGATTTTGTGAATATGGGCTAAATTATATGTTGGGTCTTGCTTGTTGATGGTTTATTTGGTGTTTAAATGTGATTTCGTTTAGTAGTTGTGCATGAACTTAATGGGATTGTAGTTGCAAATACGATTTTATCTTAGTGTTTTTGGCTTGCTCGAGAGAGAGGTCGTAAAACTAAGACTACTAAATTGATA
>NW_006238984.1:884250-888774 GCF_000226075.1 Solanum tuberosum | reverse complement strand
GTGTTCGAGAGAAATCGAGTTGATTCGGGGTAAGTTTTTTGAGAGAGAATTTACCCCCACTATAGTCTAGCCTAGTCACAAATGTTCAACAATTTACTATCAAAATCACGTACCCGATAGTCTAGTTTATCCTGTATTTCTATCACATCCCAAGAATCCCATCTCCATATATCGTTTCCTTATATTTTTACTCTTTTTAGTTGTTAATTAATACAAACCCCTCTTTGATAATTGACGCGTGCGTCACCCCTTGATTTAGTATGTTTTTATTCGTTAATATTTATAGCTATGACTAATTAGAACTTGCTTTTACTTTTCTATTAATTCTCGAAACCACTCCATGTGGGAACGATCCCAACCCTTGGTTGGGCAATATCACTACACGCGAGCGTTGGCACTTGAACCGAAATAGTGTCAGTTGATTATGTCGAACATTAAAATGGCACCGTTGTCAGGGAGTGGTGTTAGTTGAGAATTGGTAGTTTAGTAAAAAAATTATTGTTCTTAGTCGTAGTTTACTAACTTAATTTTTAGTCTTGTTTTGTTGGTTTGAGCTTCGAAACACAGGAGGTGAGTAGGTCGAGCAGTACTCACGAGCAAATGGAGTTTCCTCCATTGGAAGTAATGTTGTTCAGGGATCGTATCCTAACCGTCAAACAATTGGAAGGTGAACGGATCCATGAGACATGGGCAAGGTATAAAGAACTGATAACTCAATGCCCAAGTCATGAAATTCCCGATATAGTCCTCCTTGACTGTTTCTACAGAAGTCTTGGTCTCGGAAACAAGGTGTTTGCAGATCAACTCATTCCGGGTGGCATTGCAAAACAGCCCTATGCGATAGCAGTCCAACTGCTTGATCACATGGCCAAGAAAAATCAAGAAGTAGAAAAGGACTTCATGATGGTCGCACTGATGACTCAGATGGATGAGTTGGCCAAAAAGGTTAGAGAGCTTGACGTCCAGTGCATCAAGAAAGACCAATATGTCCCTTCCCATGAGCGAAGAAAATCAAAGAATAAGGGGGATGGACAAACTGAAGCAATGCTCACGCTCCTTCTCCGGAAAACCAATACGCAGGACAGGGTATTGGAGGAACTCAAGGAGAATGTATTGTTGTTGAACCAAATGTCAACCTCCCATGCCATGCTCATTCAGCTATTAGGGTCCCAAATGGACAAAGTGCTAAATGAGCGCTATAAAGATCCGAAAAAGGGGTTGCCTGATGAAATTGAGGCAACCACACTAGTGGAACTTGAGCATGGACGTGCGTCATGCCACGACGTTAACTAAGGCTTTATTTGGAAGGCAACCCAAAACCCTTTAATGCTTTAAATTGTTATTTTAGAAATAATGGTGTGTTGAATGTACAGGTTAAAGTGTGGAAAGTGTGTGGAAATTGCGTTTGGCGAGCTAAAAGTTCCAGTCAGCGAATCGCCGCCTATGTAAGCGATCCCAATGTAAACCACCGTTTGGACCCTCACTTTGACTGAAGGTCCTGTCAAACTCGGCGAGGTAAGTGACCACTCGGCGCGTGGCCGAGTAGATCGGTGAGCAGTACTAATGTCGCCGAATGGATGCGAACTGGACAGTTATATATGGCCAAAGGGTTTAGAATTTCAAACTCTTCACTTTCCCTCGCTTTTAAAGTTCACAAACTCGCACCAATTTAGTATTTTCACCATTCTTACATTCCATACGTATTTTGGTTGTTGATTTGTGCTCGAGGTTGGAAAACTTTGCCGCCTAGCATCTCAAATTTATATTATTCGGCATAAGAGGTTGGTTTTCCGAATCCCATGTTTATTTTTATCGCATTTTGTACTCATTCGCAAATGATCTTATCTTAGTGATGTGTGTTGGCCTCTCTGATCTTAGTTGTTTCGAATATGCCTATTTTTAAACTTGACAATCTTGCCTGTATTGTTTTGATCGTCGAATGCCCGTAAATTTGTGTCTTAAATTGAGTAAAATCTTGTGGGGTATGCTTGCATGTTGGTTAGATTGGTAGGGTGAAGTCTGAGTATCCTGTATTTGTGCCAAATGATGTAAATTGCACAATGATAGAGTGGGTGACACCATTCTTAAGGGCAAAAGTCGTCAAATGGTCAAATTTGACAAAATCGGGAAAAATCTGAATATCCTGAGGTGATGGGTGCTATGGGTATGAACTTAATTTACCTAGTGCGTGTTTTGATTTTGTTTTTCGGGGGTCGCAGGGTTGAAATTGAGAAGTGGGGTTGAAAACAAACACGTTGGGTCATTTGGCGAGCTGGGTCGAGCTCGCCAAACCACTCGGCGGTTCGCCTAATATCCCCACATCGCCTTTAATTTCAAGTTGTATGTGTTGTGGGCTACTGTAACTTTCTGTGAGACGCTTGATGTCGCAAAAGGCACTCGGCGGCTCGCCAATCGTCTTTTGTTTCACCCTTTGTCTGCACCCATGAACCCTTACTGCACTGGAACTTTCGGTGGGCTAACCCTGGCTCGCCGAAAACTATCGGCGAATCGCCGAAAGTGACCTCCCATCGCCAACTTGCTGAGAATATTAAGTCAATCATTTAGGCGAACTCAACTTAGCTCGCCAAAGAGATTAGACGACTCGTTGAGTTGATCGGCGAGTCTGTCTGCAGCAAGCTTTCTGTGCTTTGATATGAATATTTACTAACTTTTTCCCAATGTTTTACAGACATGGCCAGACCTAAAGTTGCAGGGCGAAACATGACACCCCGAGTGAAAGCAAAAGGGATTACACTGAATGAGAATGCAGCTGCATCCAAGGGATTACATTGAATGGAATATGTACCAACATATCACTAATATGTTGCAACATACGACACAAGATGAACAAAATGTTGGACAACTGAATAAAACTAAATTTCTACAATCATATGAACAAAATGGTCACAAAAAGAAGAACAAAAGCAATAAAAATGATTCTTCACTGAACAACAACAAAAATGACTCTTCACATATACATTTCCTAAAAATTAGAGTTTTTTTGGATTTGTCGATTTTATTTTTAAAACAAAAATAATAGGTACCATTACTCCATTATTCAATTTTCACATCTATAGAGCGATTTCTTGTTCATTAACCCAAGAAAAGAACTTAGTATCAAGAGTGTGTTCTTCGAAATTGTAAAATCTTTCAAAAAAATGACTTACCCATTTTAAGTCGAACACGATCTTCAGTTCAGAAAGAGGAGAGAATCACGGCCGGAGATGAGGAGGAAGATAAGATAATGGGGAGAATATTTGTGTTGATAGTAGGATTTTCGGATTTTCTATGGAAGAAGAAGAAGAGAAGAGGGAAGAGAACGTTAGGAGAAGAAGAAGAAGAGAAATTTCTATTTTCTTTTACTTTTTTTTAAATGGTTTGGATAGAATTATAAAAGTTGAAAAATTAAGTGTTTTTTGTATTTTATAAAAGATTAGAAAGTTTTGAAAATGTTAATTTGGTCCCAGATTTACTTAATTACATTTTAAAGTGGATTTGACCATTTCTTGGTCAAAGTGTCAACCAAAAACAAAACTCAAACTTAATTGACACCTTTCATTTAATTTTCTCGAGTTTATCCATAAACTTATACTTAAATCTATGTGTATTCCCTAGGTTCTATGAACCTTTTTGGATAAGAATGTATGTATTTATTATGACACTGAATACAGTGACTTTTGGAGTGATTTCTCAACCTATAAATAAGGTTTTTCATTCACCGTTCTAAGATACACCGAGAGACTTGAAGACATTTGAATAAGAGGATCTCTAGATTCTACTCCCCATATATCTTGTTTATATTTCTTACTAGTTTTTCGACACGTACGTTGCACATGATTACCAATTCAGAAAATATATGTTATAGTAAATAGTATTGCTTATTTAAGTGAAGATTTGAATAATAAGTTTTGCACAACATAATATTGCAGATTCTTTTGTAAATGTTCAATCTGGATCGTCATATATATCTCTTATTTACGCGAACCAATGAAGATGGTCAATGCAATATTTTATTAGTTAAATGCAATAATGCATATATTTATTTCAATTTGATGAGAGTCAATCATGTAATTAGTTGTATCTTACTAATATTACCTTATAGACGATATTTATTGTGCATTTTTCTTGTCATCTAACCAGATGTGCTTTGAAGGTGTAATCCACATTAAACTATTTAGATGTATTTTTTTAGAACTATTTTTGTATATTAATTTTATTTTATAAGTTACAACATAATAGATGTCATTCTTGTTGTTGGCTCTCATATTTGACTTCTCTATTGACTGTGTACATAAATCAAAGATAGTTATCTGACTGTCCATAGTTAACTGAGAAATGTTTCTTCTTTTTTTTACCGAAAAAACTAAAAGTTAAAATTAAAGAATATATTCTATCTGTGAAATCATATATATAATCACATGTCTATCTTACACCCAAAAAAGTTATAGTTCATATACTTCAACCCCCTGTTATAACATATATAGGGGTGGTATAATAATATGAAAAATTATTGGTCAAAAGTTA
>NW_006238984.1:882604-884153 GCF_000226075.1 Solanum tuberosum | reverse complement strand
ATAACTAAAGAATGTAAAAGAGTGTGAATAACGTTTGCAATAATTAGTAATAACTAAGAGAAATTATAATATTATAACTAAAGAATTGCAATAACAAAGTTTCTAATAAATTTTATACTTACATAAATAAATAGGACTTTTAATTAATCTTCCCATTTTTTATAGTTATTAGATTTTAATTTAGTGTAGGGACAACATGAAAATGTTTATTCTATATTACTGAATATAAATTTTATTTTGTAAATGATACATTTTAAATGATTCATATATATCCACATATTTTCAAATTTGTTGTGAGTTGTTTTTAAAAAAAAAAGAATTCAGAACATTATAAAATAATATATTTTGAAGTTAGACGATCTTGTTAGCTTTATAATATATTCGTGACATATTTAATAAATAATAAAAATTAAACTAATACAAACTTCAACTGGCATTATTACAAGTCATATGAACTTTTCTTCATGTAAAATACTGAATTTTTTAGAAATAGTAAATAAGTAAAACAAAAGTGCAATGTTTATACAGTAATAACTATTTTGAAGCAAACTTCGTGACAATCCAAATCATATAAGTAGCATTGATAAATAAAGTCATTTTTTTGTCTTGAGTATCAAAAACACAAATTGTGACAATTATCTAACTCTTGAGAAGTTTAATAATTTTGGAAAAGGTTATTCAAAAGAATATATCTACATCACAAGAGAAATTATTAACAAAAACAAATGAAATTAGACTACATCATGTTAACTTCATATATTGAAACATTACATACTAATGTATATGTTCAGTAAAAATATAATTATTATATCATCAAAATTATTTACCTCAAGTACTCGAGGTTATGGAATATGCCTTCTTAGGATAGAGCGATTTACTTCATTAGAATAGTGGTACCTCATATTGCGCTAAACGTCGGACTCACGCAACGTCAATAAATCACATGACACTTTTATAAAATACAAGAAGAAGAAGAGAAGAAGATTAAAAAAAATTGTTGTTGAAAAATGAGAGGAAGCCCCTCTATTTATAGTCGGATAGTTGAACAAGTGTTTTTTGTGTCTTATTTGAAAAGTCATGACCTTTCAGAGAAGTCACAACCCTTCGGACAAGTTACAACCTATTAAAAAAGTCATAACTCTTTGGAAAAGTCACAACTCATCGAAAAATCACAACCCTTTGAAAAAAGTCACAACTTATCGGAAAAGTCACAACTCATCGAAAAAAGGCACAACTTAAGTTAGGGATATTATAGTATTTTAACATTCAAGTTAGGAGTTCATGCTTTTAAGGTAATATTATATTATATTATATTATATATATTATATTATATTATACTAGGAAATTTACCCGCGCGATAATCTTTCTAAGCTTTTGAACAACCTTTACAATAATCGACTATTATAAGAAAGAAAAAAAGTGAATTTTGGTAGGTTTTAAGAATATTTCAACAGAAATTAAATGATTTGACATTATCACATATCTCAAAAATCATCGAAAAAAGGCACAACTTAAGTTAGGGATATTATAGTATTTTAACATTCAAGTT
>NW_006238984.1:871183-882460 GCF_000226075.1 Solanum tuberosum | reverse complement strand
AGGTCATTCTTTGTGAAACGGAGGGAGTATAAGTTATAAATAAGTGAGGACCATTATAAATGTACACCACAACAACATAAATAATTTTTTAGAGACAATCTACTTGTCTGAGATCCAACGTTCAGCACTTTTCGTTATTGTTACTGTGTTACTCTAACAAAATTTATAGAAGGATAAAAATAAATTTGAAACAACAACAAAATAATATTGTTGACCCTTTTAGAAATTCATTCTTCATCAAACTGTTGCTCTGAAGGCCTTTCTAAATGATTCATCAATGAAACTTTACGACTTTTTTAGAAATATGTACGTATAATTGTTGCATTATGAAAGTACAAGTAGATCAAATGTTGGATTCTAGACTCATGTTAAAGAAATATTTCGAACATTAAAATATTAAAAATGGGTCTAACCAAGATAACTCAAATGCTCAACAATGACTTGGGACATGAAGGCCAACAAATCTATGTTAATAGACATACATTTTGTAGCTTAAGATAATACTTTTATTTATAGTAGGTTTTCTTTCATATTCTTCAAATTAAGCTTGCCGAAAATAGTCATTATTCACACAAAAAATATTTAAAAGAATCGAATGAGAAGGAAAAAAGAAAAACATTAAAAGGACGAAAGTTTTGTCCAAGTGAGATCATATACATACCAAACGAAAAATGTCAATACAATTTTAAGTGGACAACAAAACAGCGAGAAAAACATACATTAAATGGAGTAAACTATTAGATATCGAACGATGATAACAAATCATTCTAACCAGAAAACTTCCTATATTTTGAAATAGCATACCCCAAAAAATTGACTAACACTTCAATCAACTTTCAATCCTTCAAGTACTCATAATACCCACTGATAAAATTTAGTAAAAATAGATAACTTACAATATAAAATCCAAAAAAATGGGGATGCAAAGTTATTAACTCTCAAATTATTTTTTAATGAACAAAATTTTCATCCTTGTATGTGAAGGAATGACGTTGTTGATGAAGAAATCAGAGATTTGTAAGAGATTTTTTTACTATACCTTCAACACTTTCAGTAGAGAAAACTTGTCTGAATACTCAATTAATGTTTGTTAATCTACACTAACAAATACTTATAACAATAACATTGCAGAAACATAAACAACAAATTTTAAAGCATATGCTCAAAATAATAATTAATAATATAAGCATAAATTAATCACTGTAAAAAAGCATATCAGTGTATTGATACAAAAATAATGGTGTCAGTGAGCCACTCAATAGGAGCAAAGTACACAAATATTTAACTATCCAGAAGAAGAAGAAGAAGTTCAGAATTTTTGTTGTTCTTAAATAAGAGAAAATTCCTCTATTTATAAACAACGAAGGGTAGTGTGAACAAATGCTTATTGTGCTTTATCGAAAAGGTCACAACTCTTTGGAAAAAGTTACAACCCTTCGGAAAAGTTACAACCCTTCACAAAGGTCACAACCTTTCATAAAAGTCACAACTTTTCTTAACACTTCGAAAATGTCCTAACCTTTCATAAAAGTCACAACTTTTCATAAATGTCGCAACTTTTCACGAAAGAGGAAGGCTAGTTTTGGAAATAAAATAAATTAA
The DNA here is from genome assembly GCF_000226075.1 of Solanum tuberosum. Lineage (NCBI taxonomy): Eukaryota > Viridiplantae > Streptophyta > Magnoliopsida > Solanales > Solanaceae > Solanum > Solanum tuberosum. Next base: position 880,858 of record NW_006238984.1, on the reverse strand, counting down.
AAGGGGATCCTGGTTTATGGTGGCGCCACGTAGGTGGGCCTAGGCTTCTCTTTTATATAAATATATGATATGATATGATTATATATTATATTATATTATATTGCTTATATTTTAAGACAACTGCATTATTACTCAATTTTTTATGTCTAATACTCCCTCCGTCCCTATTTAGTTATCCATATTTCCTCTTTTAGTTGTCCCTATTTAGTTGTCCATTTTGACAAATCAAGAAAGGACAACAATTTTTTTCCTATTATACCCTTATTTACACTTCTTGAAAATTTCTAAAAGTGTATGTTGTTTCCCTCCAATTTATTTCACTTGAATTCAAAGAAATGGTTGTAATTTTGAAGTGAAAAGTTGTCATAAGGGTAAAATTGTAACTTCACTGTGCTAATCATTGTTGCCTTAATCTGTGTGCCATTTCTAAAGTGGACAACTAAAAAGGGACGGAGGGAGTAACAAATATATTAGGGTTGTTTGTTGTGAAAATATAAATATAAATAGAAAGAAAAAAAGTTTATGATTGAAATTTGGAAGTGGCAAAACAGTGAATTTGGCAAACATATAAATTGTAGTCGGGGATCGCTCTGTAATCAATTTTTTTCTTGAATAAGGCAGAAGCCGAAGCAGAATAATGGGGAGAACGAAAGGAGATGGAGCTAGAAGCAAGTCTCGTCCCTCTAGCAGCAGGTCTATTTTCTTTGTTTTTTCATTCTTTCTTGCAGTTTTCGTTTGTGTTTGTGTTTTTTTTTTGTAATATTTGTCATATTGGTATTGCAGTCTTGCTGCTTCTTTACTGCCCCAAGGTTCTACGCCTGTCGGATTTGGAGGCTATATGGGTTGTTCCCGTGTTGACTCAACTGAAGATTCTCCCCCTTTCTTGGTACTACTATTCATCTGGCAACCATAGAATTATGTGTTCACGCCTGACCTAATTACTTTCTTTGTCAGGATATTGACAGTGAAGTGGCACAACACCTCAAGAGGCTTGCTAGAAAGGACCCTACTACTAAAGTAATTTCATTATTCATTGTTGGAATAGAATGGATATCATGTCCAGTTAGGAGAATATGAGAGATGTCAATTAGAAGCAACTAGGAACAGCTGGTTTTAAGTATCACACTTTATGCTTATTTTTGTATATGCTCAACTTCCCATATGCCACTGATTCTTTATTTTTCATATTTGACAAGGCTCATTAAAATTCTTCTTTTTCTAACAGCTAAAAGCATTGGCATCACTATCTCAATTATTCCAACAAAAGACTGCAAAGGAGATAATACCGATAATCCCACAATGGGTATGCTCACTTCTCTTTCCTTGATGCTAGTCAATACCCAAATAGGAAAATCTCTAGGCGATTGGCCATGCTATATCTTATATTACAGATTTTACACATTTGGTGCTCCTTTTAAAGAACGTGCCCTATGGTATAAGATTGCGATATTTGGGTTTCATGCTTGTTCCCTTCAGCTTTTAAGCAACTCATAGGAAGAAATTTTACCTTTTAAAACTGAATGATGGAATGTTAAAGTTCAATGTGGTAAGATTTAGCATTGAGTCCTTCCAAAATTTTGAAGAATTCAACCGTTTTTGGTCCTGAAATATGGCTATATCTAATAAGTTAGGACATGTATCTCCTCATCACTAGTAGCAAACACTTTTTAACCTCTTAATCACCAAGACTTGAAGGATTATTACATTCCTTTACACAACAAAATTTATATTCTAGCACGTTATCATCTGAGAACTCATTCAACACAAGAATAAGAGAAGAGGAAACATCAAACTTACTTACAATCCTCGACTCACAAACTTCACGCCTCTCTTCAACAAGTGGGAATCCACAATCTCAGGTTTAGTAGAAATCTTCAAGATTGGGAGTCGAGGAATTTCAAAGGTTGCAGGAGGTACTATAAAGCATATCATAGTTCCCTCTAATGAGGGTTCAAGGAGACGGGTGCCGGCGATGAGGAGTGATAACATCACAGTTAAATCATTTTACCAGAAGTAGTTGCAGTACGGTTTGGGTTCCGAGGAAGAAGTTTTTTTTTTGCATGAATGTTAACGAGGGGAGTGATTCTGATGGCTAAGAATCTTACGAAGAGAATATTACTTATGCTAGTTGGTGTTATATGTCCAAGTGTTCGGGCGAAGAAGGTGATCATCTTTTGTTGCATTGTGAGATGGCGTCGGTTTTGTGGAGGGTGGTCTTGAACTGTTTTGGTCAACAGTGTGTGATGTCAGGTATTGTCAGAGATGTGTTGCATAGAGGACAGGCAATTGGAGGTTGCTCGCTAGCTCATGTGGGTCGTATTGAGGGAGAAAACCAGAAGAGCATTTGAGGGGACTGAAAATGATTTTATACATTTGAGAGATAGCCTTTTGTCTTTGATTGCTTTTTGGTGCACCCTTGAAACTCCTTGATGATTGAGTCTATTTTGTAGAGAATCATGTTATGATGTAGATTCTCTACTTTTTGTATACAAAAGTTTTTCCCAATATGTGAATGAAATTATTTACCTTATCCAAAAAATGAAAAAAGGATCCAGATCAATTAAGTTAAAAATTCATTTTAAATTTCTATTTCAGATGAATACAACTTGAATTTGTAAATATGATCACTTGTATAGTGGTTATCAAAAAACATATGCTCACTCATTTATATTGCTGCTCTGGAAGAGATGAGTCCATGAGAGGTTAGGTGCATTCATCAGAGTGTTGGATTGTTGAAAGTACGGAGTGGCTTACTATATTTTTTTCATGGTTTTGGTGGCATAATTGCTAGTTATCACTCACTTAAGTGGCCCTTACTCCTCTATTCTTCCTGTTAGGCATTTGAATACAAGAAGCTGCTACTGGATTACAACAGAGAGGTTCGACGAGCAACTCATGACACCTTGACAAACCTTGTTGGTGTTGTTGGGTATGTACTTATCTTATATAAGTCAGAACTAGATATAGTTAGTTTCTTGGTTCTGCTACATGGACAAACGTCTAACTTCAGAGTAAATTAGTTATGATGACTTGTCTACAGTTTCTTAATTTATACTCTTTTTTCTTTATTTTGATGAAAACTGGATAGTTTTTGAGCTGCTTGTTAGCTTCTATAGATAGATTGCACCTGCTGGCAGTTATAGTGTTATTAGTTAAGCAACGTGTTGACAAACACTTGCATTTTATCAAAATTAACTCCTAAATCATTTAGTGATTGGGTGATGCAAATGATACCTGTGTTAGAAATAGTTCTTTCTTCTCCATTAGTTGAAGCTTGATTCATAATTTGGAATTTTTCTTCTGTTCCAACCTCTAGCATATTTAAACTGCCCAAGTTAAATCAATCCATTTACTTTGAAATGGATGGAGTATCTTTTACAGTCTTTTGTCACAATTCATACCATTGATATCTTTTAAACGTTTGGTTGCTTCCCGTCCTTTGCTCTAGGTGATTTTCGTGGTCTTTTCCTTTTCCTCTTTTTGCAGAAGAGACGTTGCTCCATATTTGAAGTCTTTGATGGGACCATGGTGGTTTTCCCAATTTGATTCTGCCTATGAAGTTTCCCAAGCTGCAAAAAGATCATTTCAGGTTCATGAGTTTCTCAGAAAGTAACTTAACTGTAAATTTACTACCTTTTTTTTGTTAGAAGTAAATTTACTACCTAATTGCATGGTTTCCTCACATGGAACATGAAGATCAAATAAACTTCTTCTAATTGTACTATGCACCAAAATTAAATTGAAGATCAATGTGCAGCGTATGAGTGTGGTGAAGTGAAATTATAAACAAATTACATGTAACAGTTTCTTCATAATAACTTGTATTGGTTAGACTTTGTTTATGTTTGACCAGCTCTGCATTGCTCATCATGGCATAAAAAACATATATGTAGAGTACCTCGTTGTAATAAAAACATATATGTAGAGTACCTACTCTGTTAATATGCACCATTTGAATCTTTTTCTGAATGGATTGGTGTTGTGATCTACACTTTTGGAATCCAATGGCATTTTATGTAATCTGTGGAATTTATAATCAATGGGCATGTTCTGAATGATCAAGGAGATGCTATTAGTTCTACTATATTCTCTCTGTTTTGTTGATGAACTTCTTGACTTAGTTGTTTGTTAACATACACCAAAATAAAGTAAAACTTTCAACTGTTCAGTCTGCATCACAGCCTTACTGCCATATGTGAATATTATCAGGCTGCTTTTCCAGCACAAGATAAGAGACTAGATGTCTTGATTTTATACACATCAGAGATATTCAGGTACATTGAGGAAAATCTAAAGCTTACTCCCCAGAGCATGTCAGACAAGAATGTGGCATCAGATGAACTGGAAGAGATGCACAAGCAGGTTATATCTGTTAACATTTAGTGATTGCCTGAATTTCTCCTTGGTGCTGACAGATGGAGATACCTGCTTACTTGTCAAAAGATTTAGACTTCTCGCTGCTTCTCACATTTGATTCTTACAATCTTTTTTTTCCCACTCCACGTTGGTCTTGATTTATTTTCTTTCTCTTACTCTAATTGATCCCAGGTAGTTTCTTCATCATTACTGGCGTTGGCCACCCTTCTTGATGTTGTGGTCACCGCACAATCTGAACGGCCTGTTTCGGAAACCGAGTCAAAGCGTGCTTCTAAAGCCAAGACCGTAGCTATTTCATGTGCTGAGAACTTGTTATCTACTCATAAGTTATTTCTGGAATTTCTGAAATCTCAGAGCTCTGCTATTCGCTCAGCAACATATTCAGTCATGAGAAGTCTCATAAAAAATATTCCTCATGCTATCAAGGAAACAGACATGATACATCTTGCAGATGCAATACTTGGAGCTTTTCGGGAAACAGATCCCTCATGCCATTCATCAATGTGGGATGTGATCTTACTGTTTTCGCGAAAATTTCCAGAGAGTTGGAGTAGCTTGAAGATTAAAAAATCTGCTTTAAGTAAATTCTGGCATTTTCTTCGAAACGGCTGTTTTGGATCGCAGCAAGTATCATATCCTGCTCTCGTGTTATTTTTGGATGTTGTACCTGCACAAGCAGTTGAAGCACAGAAGTTTCTTCTTGAAGTTTTCGTGAATCTGTGGGCAGGAAGAAGCTTGAGTTATTCATCACAGCTAGACCGTCTTGCACTTTTTAAAGCAATAAAAGAATGTTTTCTATTTAGCCTGAAAAACACTGATAGGTGAAGAGTCCACTGAACTTTTCCCTTTGAACTTCTGTGGTCCCGTCAGCTGTTTTTTTTTAGAATTGGTAACATTGTATTCTTCAGCATTAAGGATATGCCGGGGACCTTTAGAAAATCAGAAAAGAACAAAAAGCATAATACTTACAAGGATCCTAAGAATTCTAAAAGTTGATCTGAATTCTCTAATCCTATCTCTTTACACCAAAAATATAGCGATACAATGCAATTCCATTTAACCTTGTGAATGAATTGGATATATCTTCAAAATTCCTACTATTTCTCTCCTTCCACACTGTCCACCAAATGCTATGTGGAATTAAATTCCACCAGGTCTTCCGTCTCTTGCTACCTCCTCTTCTGATCCAACAACTTGGTATATCAGCTGTATGTTCTGGCATAGTCCATGTTACTTTTGAAAAGTTGAGAAACATGGACCATATTTGTGTTGTGAAAGTACAATGTAAGAATAGGTGACTATTAGTTTCCCATGTCTTCCCACATAAAGAGCACCAAGGAAGTATGATCTTTCCTTTCCTCAAGACTTCATGTGTCAAGCATGCCTTTCTGTTGTTATGCTTCCTCAAATCTCTGATGCCCAAGCCACCTTTATCATTTCTTTGCAAAACTGTCGCCCACTTGAGTACTTGACTAAATTGTATCCTTTGTTCTCTTTGCAGCCATGCCAAAGAAAATCTCTGCTAAGTCAGCTTTGTATTGTTATGTTGAGAATTGTTTATTTTAGTTTCTGTGCTCAGATATGTATTCCTTCTTTCAGGTATTCTGATGCAGCAGATTCCTACAGATTTCAGCAGACACTTACAGATCAGATTCTCTTAAAGCTGCTGTGGCATGAATACCTATTCTCTGTCAGCTCAAAGAACCAGGAGAGTGTCTTTTCTTCTATGGATTTTTCTTCTGGTGGTATTCAACCTTCTCATCAGGCATCAAGACAACTTAATGTCAAAGTTACAGAGGGTTATGTGCTAGATCTTGGGAAATGCATTGTTGAAATCCTTTTGGATATCTTTTTTCTGGAACCTAATTTGCTTTTGCAGTTCTGTTCAACATTCCAAGAGACCTGCCTTGGTGTATTTCAAGAAACAGACAGTTCTATTGAGAATGGTGAAGGGGTGACTGAGTTCTTGTCAGTAGTGAATCAACAAGCAGTAAGGAAAGGTGAAACTTGGCCTCTAGTTTATTTGGTGGGACCAACATTGTTGAAGTCATTCCCCTTGATTAGAACACTTGTAAGTTATTCCTTGGTAATGTTTTCTTTTGATAGTGTTTTTGTGAGTAGAAAATAGTTTGGGCTGTAAACCCATAAAACAGAGGAGGACAGTGTGAGATGGAAAAAGGAAATTTGGATATGTTTGACAAGCCTGTTCCTATCTAACACTACTTTTCTCTCTCTGCATTTTAACCCTTGAAGACAAAAACTTGCTGACCACTTATTTTAGTGAATATTCATAGCTTAGCCTTCTTTTTAGAACATTATGTTTTGGGAATTAATTGCTTTTAAGGAAAGAGCCAAGATTTCTGTAGCTGCATATTGTTGGCTTGTTTATGATTCACTACTGAGTTCCCTGAATAAGGTTGAGCCCAAATCCAAACTCATCTTATCCACAATTGATTCTTTTGTGGTTTTCACCATATTCCTGAATCCTGCCTGATCAGTGATATGTATGCATTTGTATTTGCTCCTTCGGGAATAGGTAAATAAAATACTCTCACACCTGACCCTAGCAAAAGTTGCTTTGATGATTCTTTTTACCAATATCTTTCACTTTCACTTTGATTCTCTCATATGAGTTGTATTATCTAGGATTCCGTTCTTCAGTATAAAATGATTCTAGAATTCCTGCAGTGGGAATTACTGTGGCTTTTATCAAATGTTTTCAGTTTCACTTTCATTCTCATTTTGGTTGTCAATTCTAGGATTCCCCTAATGCAGTGAGATTTATGGTGGCTGCTGTCTCTATATTTAGTCCGCGGAAGATAATTCAAGAGATCTTTTGCATTGAACCCGAAGGAAGACAATTCTTGCATGTCTTCAAGGAAACCTTTATCCCATGGTGCTTGCAGGCTAACAGTCCCACTACTAGCATGCGGCTAGATCTCTTGCTTTCGTTACTTGATGATGAATACTTAGCGGAACAGTGGGCTAGCATCATTATGCATGCAACAAATTTGGAAGAACTGAAATCTGCCGATGGGATTGTGAACTCTGATTGCCTTTCTCTATTGACTATACTCATTGAAAAAGCAAGAACAAGAACTAGCAATAGAAGCACTGTGCAAGTTCCCTATGCAGCCCATTGGCACCATCATCTGTTGGATTCTGCTGCCGTTTCTGTTGTTCAAGCTTTTCCACCTTTTGGAACTTCCAATGTTTCGTATATGCGGTATGTGAAAAATACCTGAAATATTTTCTTCACACATGTCTTGCTCTAACTCCTTCAATTTACTAGATAGTGATTATCTAGCGATAAAGTGGTTGCATTTTCCCATTTTAACTTTGATATCTAATAAGTTATGTTGTGGGTGTCATTTCCATATATTTTAAAAATCATTTGAACTATTGTTGGGTTCAGTATTTTAAAATGCAGGGGCATGACGCAAGGCATAATCCCCGAGTCACGGGGCGTACATCTTATGCATATTCAATTTTATAATTTTATTACTAAGAAAATAAGCAAAAGTAAAACTTTCAATGATTTTACAAATAAATTTTAATAAATAACCAAAAATATACAAAATAAATATTGTAATTATTACCTGGGAAAGATATTAATAACCAATAATATAGAAAAGTATTATAGTTACTATTTGAGAAAGGTAATAACTAACAACACAAAATATGATAATAGCCAAAATAATCTTTAAAATGAAACCATCATTCATCTTCACATTTACTAGTCCTTCCCACCCTCAAGTAATATTTGTACGGATTATTTTTCATATATTTTAAAGAAGAAATAGGATAAAAAGTGTTAAGAGTAACGACAAAAAATGATAAAGTTGTCTCAGGAACATACTGCTATGAAAGCTCTATCTTATCAATTTCAGACATGATTATCTAAAAAATTATTTTTAGCAATGTCATTTTCTATGGAAGTTAATTTGTACATTTTAGAAAAAATCACTACAACCTGAAAAAACATGATAGCATAAAATATAAAAATATCATTACATTAATAATAAAAAATATGATATAAGGCAAAAACTTAAAAACCAAAAAAAATAAAGTACGCCTGGGGAATACATTTTTACGCTCGGGATTGATGGCCCAAATTTTAGGACTTATGTCCTATAGATCTACGTTTTCAATTTGCGCCCTAGAGCATTTTTGGTACGCCTCGAGACTCGCCCCGAAAACGTTTGAAAACAGTGATTGGGTCTACCATATTATTCTACTGTAGTATTGTTCTGTTACTATCTACTATCTATTGTTTTTTACTATATCCGTCATTTCTTATACTTTTGTTACTTCTTCTGGACTGCTTTGAACTATTTTTCCTTGAGCCGAGGGTCTTATTGGAAACAACCTCTCTACCTCTGAGTTAGGGGTAAGGTCTGTGTACACTCTACCCTCCCAGACTCCACTTTGTGGGACTACACTCGGTATGTTGTTGTTTGTATTATTGGGACTAAGAATGATTATCTTTTGCTTTGAAATCTTGGTAATTGTCTCCTGTCTCAAAATTGTATAATGAACATCTCAATGTGCTATACGACAAGTAAAAGCTTGAGTTAATAATTGATATCAGAATATTTTAACCTAAATTTTATGCTACATATCAAATCTTTGGGCTCCTTGATAAGAAGATAAAAATCTTTGCCCTAACTCAATCCCAAAAGATCCAAAAAAATAACTCTTGAGATGAACATTGGCCAACATTATATAAGGAGACAATAACCCATACACTAATAACACCCTCTGCATGAGGGTGGGGGGTGGGGGATTGCATATCGAATCGAAACAAAAGTTCCAGATTTTGATATGCTATTTGGCTTAAGTTTTTGAAAATTTTTGTATGGTATATGGTATTTAGGAAAAAATGCAGAGTACCAAGACCGTATCGAAATACATGCTAACTTATACAATACACATATTTTAGATTATAACACTAGTATAAAAGGCCTAATATTTTACTTCCTTTATCCTTAGATTCTTGGGTAAAGGGTCAAATATGTCCCTAAACTATTTGAAAAGGTCTAGATATACCCTCCGTTTAAAGTTTGGCTCACTCATGCCCTCGCCGTCCAACTTTTCGTCTAGATATGCCCTTATGGGTGTTAGTTGGCCTGCTGGACATTTCCAGCTCATTTTCCATTTCTTTAAATGCCACGTGGAATTGTCATGTCATTTTAACTTTACCACATGACATTTATATGAAAATGGAAATGGATCAATTATGCCCCTAAAAAATTCGAACCCACAAATCCCTCATCCGACTCACCACTCAACCCCCAC
>NW_006238984.1:846463-870973 GCF_000226075.1 Solanum tuberosum | reverse complement strand
AATTTCAACAATTTTTTTTAATTTTTATTTTTTTCGGTATTACTCATTTTCGGGATTTACCGATTTTTTTTTTTTTAAAATTTGTTGAAATTGTTGAATTTAAGATCACAATATTTATTTGTGAATTTTTGGCTTTAATTTTATATTTTTTTTTCATATTATTTATTAATCAATTACTCATTTTCGGGATTTACCGAAAAAAATAAAAATTTAAACAAAATTGTTGAAAACGGGTCGGGTAGTGTATTTAAAAGTGGGGTTGATTTATGAGTCAGATTAGGTATTTGTAGGTTCGAATTTTTTAGGGGCATAATTGATCCCTTTCCATTTTCATATAAATGCCATGTGGTAAAGTCAAAATGACATGACAATTCCATGTGGCATTTAAAGAAATGGAAAATGAGCTGGATATGTCCAGCAGGCCAACTAACGCCCCTAAGGGCATATCTAGACGAAAAGTTGGACGGCGAGGGCATGAGTGAGCCAAACTTTAAACGGAGGGTATATTTAGACCTTTTCGAATAGTTTAGGGGCATATTTGACCCTTTACCCTAGATTCTTTAATCCAGTGTTTTTGAGAGCGTGAAGTGGCAAACAATGACAAGTCCCCGCTTTGCTTAGAGCGTGAGCCGTGAAGCGAAGTGCTCGCTTCATTCGAAGTAAACACATTTTCTTTTTTTAAAAAGACCAAAATAAATCTCACAACACAAGAAAACACAAAGAGAAAAGGACAAATAGATAATAAAATTAACAAACTCAAAAATGAAGTAGAATAACTTAAAATGTCAATCAAATTAACGAAGTGAAAAAATGAAATAGTAGAGTACCTGGGAAAAAAGTAGAGCACATGACAAAAAAAGAGAGAAGAAAATAAAAATAGATTCAATTGAATTAAAATACTGAGTAGAAGAAATAGAATAATTTAAATTTCAATTATAAATCAACAAAGGAAAAACTAATAAAGAAAATATAAGCTGAAGAAGTAATGAAGCTGAGAAAAAGAAGAGAATGAAAAAGAGCCACAACAACAACGAGAGAAATGAAGAAGAGAAGAGAAGAAAAGGCCATACTTGGAGCTTGAAGAAGAAAAGAAGCACTAAGTTGCAACCAGAGCAGAAGGTTGCCACCCTAATTGCAGTTGCAGAAGAAAGTCACTTTAGAAATAGTACTTCTTCTCCTTAAACTGTCCAGCTTTTTAGATAAAAGTTAAAAGGATACGCTTCCTACAGCTTCACACTTTTACCCCTAAAGTGGGCGCTTCTTTCATGTCGCTGTGATTCATACCTGTGTAGCGATATACCCCCTGCCTCGTGTCGCTTCTTGCTTTAAGCGAGGAAGCAGACACATTCTACAACACTGTTTTAACCTTTCCCACCTTTTTTTCGTTACTTGCCTTTTACCAGAAATAGATAGTGTCATTCTTATGTCATTGCTTGATGAATCGTAGATGGAATATTGTGATAATGAGAATTAAATTCAAAATTTCCACTGATCTTTAATTTTCTTTTTCCTCAATGTAAGAGATCCAATCCAGTTCGGATCATTACCACCACTTCAACTGTTTTTGTTTTGCAATTCCTATATACTATATTTATTTCAGAACTGATGGTAGTCCAGTTCCAAAGTTCATATATGATTAGGTAGATCTTTCCTCTTAACTTAGTCTAGAAAATGGGAAGCTCCGAAAAGCACTTTCTTTAGTGTTTTGTCCAAGATTTATCTCTTAATGACAAAAAAGAAAGTATAATTCTCTATCCAAGCTGAACAATCGAAGTTACCAAACCAAAAAGATAAAAAATCAAACCATACCAACTTTAGTAAGTATTGGTATTGATATAGCATTTCAAGAAACCAAATTCACAAACTGAAAAGTCTAAAAGCCATCCAAACTGGCCAACGAACACCCCTACTCTACATCTAAGTTGCTTGGACTCTCCAGAAATGTTGCCATACCCGCATCGGATCCTTCATGTATACACTATTTTTTGAAGATCCGACACGTACCCATCGATATTCTTGAAGAGTCCAAGCAACATATCTCTACATGCTAGAGTTGGATATCTGGAGCATGATTAAAAGAACATGGGCCCCAACGTCCTATGCATCAAGTATAGGATGAGCATGTTGTTGATGCTGTGAGGGTTAACTGGACCACAAAAATTAACTCATTATATGAGGGTTGTCCACTACCATATAAGGAGACAACAGCCCATTTCCTCAACCAATATGGGGAACAATAGCACTCTTATTAAGTTTAAAGACTTTATTCTCTAGGATGACGACGTGTTTATCTTCTGTAATTTGGAACCTGTGGTTATAGTCTGTTTTTGTTTCCCATCTCAGTATCTAGGCTTCAGTGGCATGGAGGTGTTGTTCATTTGCTTAAGACTACAGTTAGTAGCACAACACTGACAAACCCTAATTTTTTGTTATTGTTTTATTTTGGGTTGTTTTGTTGTTCTGTTGCAGTGCTGTTCTGGGTGGCATAGCAGGAGATGATGAAACAAAATTTCTGTCCCAAAGTACACTAGTACTAGTATTTGAGGAGGTTCTTAAGAAGTTGACAGTTTTCATGATGGATTCTCCCTTCATATGGGTCAAGGACATGTGTTCTGTAATACCTGTCAGAGACAATAACACTGAACTGGGATTTGAACCTTCTATGGATGTGAATGAGATGGCCGATTTTGCTTTTCAAGTGCTTGATGGTGGCTTTTCTGCATTGAAATGTTTGCATCATGAAGTTGAGCTGCTTTCAGGAATCATAGCTGCAATGTTTATAATTAAATGGGAATGCAGCATGGCTACTGTCTTCAACAATGAACTTGGTGAAGAATCCACAGAAAAAATAAAGTCAAGGTTGGCTTCTTGTGATCTAGTGCATGCTCTCCATCGCAAAATTTGTAACCAGTTCCTATTTAGTATCAACCTAGATAGTCGAAAGATCCTGGAAAGCATCTTGGTCCAGACTGTAAGGAGTGCTGTGCTTAAGGATGAAAATATGGATACTGCGGAAGTCACATCTTTATGCTCTCACTGGGTCCTTGAACTTCTTGAATGTCTCTGTCAAGATCAGTTTGAGGAACAAAGGCTGTTAGACAGATTTCTAAGCCAGGATGATTCTTGGCCTGCTTGGGTTGCACCAGATATTAAAGTTGGGAAAGGAGCAGCTTTGGTGAAAACTGAGAGTGCTTCAATTGATGTGAGTGCCCTTCCCGCTTAAGTAATTTATATTGAACAGTTTTGGGATGATCTTGTGCACCTACTTTTCTATTCACTGATATGTTCTTGTTGGAAAAGAGGGAGTTACAGTGAGGTTTTATTTTTTGACACATTCTTGTTAACTTTCTCGTTCAACTATTTAGTTTTATAACATTTTGTGGCATCGTTTTAGCTTTTCCAAGGTGAGTTACATCATGTTATGCATTCACATTAGATCTATATTATAAGATCTCATAGTTTTGTACTTTAACTTTTTGCAGACCCCAAAAGGTACCAGGTTTGTTGCTCTGATAGACAGACTTATACCAAAGATGGGGTTTGATAAAATCATTGCTGGTGCTGTTTCTAATGTGTCTCCATCTTTAACTGAGGATCATAGTAATCAACCTACCACAACTCTGCAATGTCAGTATTCCCGTGCCTGGCTGGCAGCTGAAATCTTGTGCACTTGGAAATGGAATGGCGGCAACGCCTTGTGCTCCTTCTTACCTTATCTCTGTGAATATTTAAATAGTGAATGTTATACGCCTGAGGATGAGTTGTTAGATTATATTGTCACCATTTTGCTCGATGGTGCACTTATTCATGGGGGAGTTGCAGAACTGAGTCTTTCAAATTTATCTCCTGTTACAAACGCGGAAAATATTAGAGAACCCTTCCTGAGAGCTGTTGTATCATTAGTGTCTAAACTTTTTGAAGATGATGTATGGGGAAAAGACAAGGCAGTATTTCTTTTCAATCAGCTTTTGAATAAACTCCATATTGGTGAAACAATAAATATAAATTGTTTGAGGATACTTCCTTCAGTTATGGACGTAATCATTAGACCCTTGAGTGTTTCATTCGGCCAAGACACTGCAAAATTGCAGTCTGCTTCTTCTGACTGTTGTGAAGTGCAACAGGCTATCATGCACTGGCTCCAGCGAACACAATCTTTTCCACCCTTAAATGCATGGCAAACGACAGAAGGTAAATTACTGCTCTCTACAATGTGTCAATTTTCTAAAGGATTTAAAACGACATAAGAAGTAGTCAAATTAGTGCCTTGATTTGTAGCAGAGATAAATGTTGGCTTATGCATCTAATATCTGATTTCTTTTTCCAATCCATTTGACTTAAACATATTTCACAAAATCTGTAACTTATCCGTTGTAAGTGTAATGGAATTTGGTATTTTCAGATATGGAAGATTGGTTTTACCTTGTTATATCCTGCTATCCTGTACGGCAAATTGAAGGAGCGAAAGGGCTAAGACCAGAAAGATATGTCAGCTCTACTGAGAGAATGTTACTGTTTGAATTATTTCAGAAGCAGAGAAAGAATTCAGCATTATCTGTTATAAACAAGCTGCCGGTTGTGCAGATTTTGTTATCAAAAATGATTCTGGTTGCAGTTGCTTATTGCTGGGAAGACTTTAGTGAGGATGATTGGGAGTTTGTTCTATACCGTTTTAGGTGGTGGATTGAAGCAGCAGTTGTTGTGATGGAGGAAGTTGCTGAGAATGTGAATGGTGTTATTACGGATGGTTCTAGTTGTGAACATTTGGAAGTTATGCTGAAGAGGATCAACGATACCGTTTTAGTGGACTCTTCTCCAATAAAACTCGGAAGCAATGCTCTAATTGGATTTTCTTCATTTTGCAATTTAAGTGGTATTGAAGCAAAAGAGCCTGTTGATGTTTCTAGTCCCTTGAAAATTGACAGATGGGAGATGGCCAAACACCGAATTATAGAAGCTGTTCTTCGGTTGTTCTTTTCTACTGCTGCTACCCAGGCTTTGGCAAGTTCTTATAGTAGTGAAGCTTCTTCCATTGTAGCATCGTCTATTCTTGATCATTCTCAGTTCTGGGACTTAGTGGCTTCACTTGTTGTCAAGTCCTCTTCAACTGCAAGAGAGAAGGCAGTAAAATCAGTTGAAATCTGGGGCCTAAGTAAAGGGCCAGTTAGCTCTTTGTATGCAATGCTGTTTTCTTCCAAGACACTTCCTTCCCTAAGATGTGCTGCTTATGTTATTCTTTCAACTGAACCTGTGTCTGACATATCTTTGTACACTGTCGAGAAGACATGTTCCTCTGGTGGAGATGCCTCCAACAACCAGGATACTGACGGTTCTGCTGAAGAAAGTCTCCATCTTAGGGCAGAAGTTTCTTCCATACTGGAAAAGCTACCATATGATGCTCTGCAAATGGACTTGCTTGCATTTGAACGGGTTAGATTTTTGTTCCCCTCCCCCTTTGGGCTTTTTTTGCTTCTTCAAAGCTAATGGAGAAGCATGAATAAACCACTTCTGTTTGCTAAATATCCTTAAATTTTTCAGATAAAGGTCTTTCTAGCTTGGTCTTTGTTACTTTCACATGTAATATCACTACCATCATCATCACCCCTGAGGGAGAGAATGGTTCAATACATTCAAGAATTCGCTACTTCAACAGTGTTAGATTGCCTTTTCCAGCATATCCCTTTGGAATTTTGTGTACCATCAAGCTTGAAAAAGAAGGATTCAGAACTTCCAGCTTCAGTGTCAGAAGCAGCAAAATCTGCAACCCGTGCCATCACTTCTAGTTCTGTATTATTTTGCTTGGAATCGCTTTGGCCTGTCAGACCAGAAAAAGTTGCTTCACTTGCTGGTGCAATTTTTGGCCTCATGCTTTGTGTTCTTCCCGCTTATGTTCGAGGGTGGTTTAGCGATATACGTGACCGTTCTGCTTCGTCTGCCATTGAATTTTTCACTAGAGCATATTGTAGCCCCCCTCTGATTATGAATGAACTCTCTCAGGTACGAATGTCGTCCTTACGCACTTGAGATACTTGAACATTTATTGAAATGAATTCATGAAACACTTGCCAAAATAAAGGGAATTCCAGGGGTTTTCCTGAAAATCTGAATCATTTTTATTTTGAATGAGGTAGGGTCATATATTTCTTTCAGTTCCTGATGTTTGCTAGTCAAGTGGAAGTTTGACTGGCAAACTGGCTGCTATAGAATCTTATATTCTCAGTTAAAATAATCCAGTCTGGATGAATATAAAGTACCTGTACTTGCTTGTGTTTGTAATCTTACTTCCAGCATAAGACTTACGTTCTTTGTGACCATAAAATGCCTTGCTGACCTTCATTCAAATGCAGATTAAAAAAGCCAATTTTGCTGATGATAATTTCTCTGTCACCGTGAGCAAATCTGCTAGTGAAGTGGTGGCTACCTACACAAAAGACGAAACAGGAATGGACCTAGTAATTCGTCTTCCGGGATCTTACCCTCTGCGACCTGTGGATGTAGATTGTACCAAGAGCCTTGGCATTAGTGAGGTTAAGCAGAGAAAGTGGTTAATGTCAATGATGTCATTTCTTCGTAATCAGGTGTCTCCCACTGACTTTGGATCTGTGCATTATTCTCCCATCCCACCCTGATCATTTCCTCTATGTCTCTGCTCATTACTGTAATCTGTCAGTCTCCCATCTGTTATATTTGAATTTTTTGCCCTCGACATACATAGCTGTTACATTTAATAGTCTGCTCTTTGATCATGCATATGTTTCTTTTTGAGGCGCACCTTTTAACTTTAAAATGTCACCCTTCACTTTTATATCTACCATTTTTTTAGGTATTGGTATTTTACCATCTTTGATGTCAATTAACTGCTTAGTGTAAGTTGTGTTTCTTGAATGACCTGCCAGCACTTGGATAATTCTCAATGATCCTGCATACACTTTGCGGGCAAAGTTGATGACCTATTTTTCCTACAATGCAGAATGGTGCCCTAGCTGAAGCCATTTGCATATGGAAGCGCAATTTTGACAAGGAATTTGAAGGTGTGGAGGAATGCCCCATATGTTACAGTGTCATTCACACTTCAAATCATAGCCTCCCACGGCTAGCTTGCAAAACCTGCAAACACAAGTTCCATTCAGCCTGCCTCTACAAGTGGTTCTCTACTTCTCACAAGTCAACTTGTCCATTGTGTCAATCTCCTTTTTGATGTATCGTTCAAAGTGGTGATGCCTTAGTGCCGTAAAATGTAATTCACCCTTTGCCGAGTTTGGTGAATATGACCATATTTGTGGGTTGCTATACTCTTCCTACAGCTAATTGTAAGTGCGCTCTCTCTCCCCCTTTCCCTCCCTCTTTGTGTTTTGTGTGCATTATTTTCTTACAGGGCTGATTTTTCTTCTAGAAAGACATGTCTGTTCATTTGTATATATAGAAGCTGCTGACTCAAACAGCTAACAATCTCAATTCTCAGATAAAGGAAACCAACCAAGCTTCCTGACCACACAAGAAGAATATTGTCTTAATTAAAAAAAAGAAGTAAACTCCAGCTTACCTGATGCTATCACTTCACATACATATGATATGATATGATTAACTGGTCCCCTTGTTCAAATTTTTTTCTTGAAATTCCTCTTGAATACTTCTTGCAATAATTTTCATCCTTTGAAGAGAGGGGAAGTAACATGGTTTGATGGGGGGTTTTTGTCATAACAATTTTAAGCTTAATTGACATGGTTCTCCTCCTGTTTGATGCAGTTGAATATGAGTAGTCAAGATTATCAGAATTGGTGATGAAAATCTGGCAGGCAGGCATAGAATGGTACCAATCTGCGTATTGCTACTGTAAATGGCAGTTATGGAAGAGTGCTAGGTGTAAAAACAAACATGTAAAGAATTTCCCTTTATTTATTTATGCGCGCACACAAAATCGGAGGAGATGTGTTTATAGGTTAGTTTTTTTTTAGTTACGTTTTGTGTCTGCCATTTTTGCTACTTCTCCCTGGATGTTGATATTGTTTGCCACTCCATTTTACACATATTTTTTTATTCTCTATATTTTCCTTTATGAGGTTGAACAGCCTACAATAGGGATGTCAATTGGGGTAGGGCTAAGTTTTTCTCTATTAACACATCAACTGGGTTAGTTTGGATTTTTAAATACCAAATCAAATTATTTGTGTTATCTGTTAAAAGCTATAAATCAAACCAAATAAATAATAGTTGGCGTTTTAAATCTCTTTTTTTGGTTTTGTGAAGAGCCAATTTTCTTCCCCTGATTTTAAAGAAAGCGTTGAATGCTAAACTTTATTTTCTCTCCCTTAAAAGCTGTGCAATTTCAAGTAAAATATACATTAGAAAAATTGAAAATCAACAACATGATATTATTAAACATAAGAGAAATATTGTCACGATTCAAGGTAGCCTCTAGGCGTAACATGGCGTATAAGACCTCGAAAGACCCCATACAAGCCACTTAGTTTTCATCATACAAGAAATAGAATAAAAGAGATAAAGAGGAACATTTCAAGTCCAAACCATTTTATAAAAGTAAAGCGGAAGTCTAAAAACATTGTCTCAAAGTCATCTAGTACAAAAGAATGAATCTGGGCGAAACCCGTACATCATGTTCAAAAATGAAAGTAAAGAAAGACCGAAAACAATAAATATCCATCCTCGAAGCATGAGGACTGACCAAAGCTGGGAATCTCCTCAACGAACTCTAGCCACGAAACTATGAACCCTGACTGTCGGACCCTACATTTGGGAAAAATGTAGGCAAGAGTATGCGTTAGTACAAAATATGTACCAAGTATGATAGCCATGCATAAAACGTATGAAAACATGCTAAAAGGGAGATACCTTCATAAGATGCAATGACCAAGCTAAACATGTGATAAGAGTCATAAAATATGAGTCATAAAACATGGTCAATGCACATAATAGCCATCTTAAACATGCATGAGATACTTTCTTGAAGTAACCTTAGTTCATCATAACTCACTTGTGGGAAGTAGTCTCAACCGATATATAAGACCATGAGAGCTATCATCATGGAATTTGGTGTCTTCCACACCGAAAAGAGTTGTCCTACTTGCCACGGTAAGGACCATGAACTTCTAACTTATGTAGATCCACTAGCTAATGTCTATCTAGACAATCCTATGTTGGCACATAGTTATGGGACACAGATAATCATCACTTGTCCACTCGGTTCTAAGCTTAACTTCCACGGAATAGTTCTTATTCATATTCATCTTAGCTCTTAAAGGAACATGGATAATCACATTTTCTCCTTACATCACGTGACATGGGCAATCGTCTCTTGTTATTCAATTAAAAAGCATGGGTAGCAACATTGGTTCGATTTAGGTGAGACAACCTTTCAACCCTAAGAACCCTTATCATGTGAGAAAACCTTTCACAATTCATGCTTACATGTGTATATGAGAAATCATTTCTCACTCTCAAAGCATCCTTAAAACATTTACATATATTTCATGAGAATATGCTTGATTTAATAAACTTCTCTTTCATAATTCAAAACCCACATCATATGATCATAACTTGGAAAACATGGAAATTACATGAGTTCATGGGTGATCATTATAAAACATGAGATTAAATCAATTCATGCATAAAAGATCATGGATCTATCAATTACATCAATATTTAAAGGAACCCATGACATGGAAGAAAACCCTAACTCATTTGGGGAATTCTAGCTTTATAAGTTGGAGAATTTAGGAACTCCATGAATGGAAGAGATCCATGGATGAAAACCATCATACCTTAATGCCAATTGCTTAACTTCAATGGAGGAATTGGAGACTTGATTTGAAACCCTAGGTTGATCCCTTCTTCTTCAAGGTTTCTAGAGAGAAATATTTTGAGAGGAAGACTTGTTCTTCTTTTGTAAATTTGAGAGAATGATTTCAATTGGGGAAATTTGGGGGTTAAAACACTTATATAGGTCATTAAGTGAAGGGCAAAACGACATAGTATTAGGATAAAATAATTAGGAAAAGACCCAAAAGCCCCTAATAATTTAACTGCCGACTTCAACGATGGTAACGACCTACAGACCGTGGTTCAACCGATGGTCCGTCTTGTTAGTCCGTCGTCTGGCGTCAGAAACTAAAATTTGAGGCCGTGATCGACGGACCTCATCCACAGACCGTGGGTCCATCGACGGTCCGTTGATCCTGGCCGTAGATATAGACCTTTTTGGGGAAAACTATCTGGCCAACCACAGACACCACCTACAGTCCGTGGGTCGTTCCACGGGCCGTGGATGGCACCGTAGGAACTGGCACAAGATTCTTAAAAACTGAAATTTTTACCCTTTCTCGAATCTGAGGTATTACATTATCTCCCCCTTGAGATCATTCGTCCTCGAATGAGATTCAAGACATATCAAGTTGACTCATTTTCTCAAAACTTAAGTTTTTTCATGAACATGCATAAATGAGGAAATCATGGGAATATCTAAGACACGTGACATCAAAAGAGTAAACCATGAGGAACATCAATACCTCAAGCTAGAGTAGGGGTAGAAGGAAAAAGATGAGGATAATGGGACATCATATCGGCCTCGGCCTCCCAAGTAGCACCCTCAACTAACTGATTCTTCCACAACACTTTCACGGAAGCAACTTCTTTATTTCTCAATTTCTTGACTTGCCGGTCAAAAATCTCACCCGATACTTCCTCATAAGAAAGGTTCTCCTTAATTCCCAAATCTTCTAAGGGAAATTTAGATGTCGGATAACCAACACATTTCTTTAACATGGAGACATGGAAAACTGGATGCACCGATGCCAATTTATTAGGTAACTCAAGTTCATAAGCAACCTTACCAATACACCTCAAAATCTGATATGGGCCTACATATCGGGGACTAATCTTCCCTTTCTTACCAAACCTCATTACACCCTTCATGAGTAAAATTTTCAAATAGACCCAATCATTAATATCAAACTCAAGATCTCTTCTTCTTACATCGTCATATGATTTTTGGCGACTTTAAGCCATTTTCAACCTTTCTCTAATAAGTTGAACTTTTTCAATAGCCTCATGTACCAACTCGGGACCTATTAGGGCAACTTCACCCACCTCAAACCAACCTATAGGAGATCTACACCTCCTACCATGCAAGGCCTCAAATGGAGCCATATCAATACTTGAGTAATAACTATTGTTATAGGCGAACTCAATCAAAGGCAAGTGGTCATCCTAATTACCCTTGAAATCTATCACACAAGCTCTCAACATATCTTCCAAAGTTTGGATAGTAGGCTCTACTTGCCCATCAGTTAGTGGATGAAAGATCGTCCTAAGCTTAACACAAGTACCAAGACCCTTTTTAAAAGATCTCCAATACTGAGAAGTGAATTGGGTACCGCGATCGAAGATAATAGATAAAGGCACTTAATGCAAATTTACCATTTCCCTCAAGTACAACTTAGCGTAGTCCTCCTCCAAATAAGAAACCTTGACGGAAATGAAATGAGTTGATTTCATCATCTGATCTACTATAACCTAGATCGAGTCATGTTGTCGCCGAGTGCGAGACAACCCAACAACAAAATCCATATTCAAATCTTCCCACTTCCAAGTAGGAATGCTAATGTCTTGGGATAAACCTCCCGGTTTGTGATGCTCAACTCTCACTTGTTGACAATTAGGACACTTAGCCACAAATTCTACAATATCCTTCTTCATTCCATTCCACCAATAGACCTACCACAAATCAAGGTACATCTTGGTGGCTTCCGGGGGAATGGAATACCGAGAACTATGGGCTTCTGACAAGATCTGCTCCCTCAAGTCATCAACATTAGGAACATACAAACGACCTTGATATTTAAGTACTCCATCTCCCCTTTGGGAGAAAGCCTCTACGGACTTCTTAAGCACCGTTCCTTCAATTCTACCAAAGTCGAATCAAGACCTTGCTTGGCTTTCATATCTGGAACATCTCGAACTAACTCTTTTTTATCATTTTCGATGTGAGCAACACTATCCATAGATAACCGACTAGGAGCGTTCGCCACCATATTTGCCTTACCGGGTGATAGAGAATGCTCATATCATAATCATTTAATAACTCAAGCCACCTTATTTGGCGAAGATTTAGATCCTTCTGATTAAACACATATTGCAAACTCCTATGGTTAGTAAAAATATCGACATGGACACCATACAAATAGTGCCTCCAAATATTTAAGGCAAAAAAAAGACCGCCGCTAGCTCAAGGTCATGGGTAGGATAATTCTTCTCATGAATCTTAGGTTACCTTGAAGCATATGCAATAGATTTTCCATTTTGCTTAAGCACACATCCTTGCCCAATTCTCTAGGCATCACAATAAAAAACAAAACCATCAGTCCCTTCCGGTAATGTCAACATCGGAGTAGAAATAAGTTTATCTTTCAATTCTTGAAAACTCTTTTCACACGCTTCGGACCATATGAACTTATCCTTTTTTGAGTTAATGTTGTCAAAGGAGAGGCAAGCGAAGAAAAGCCCTCAACAAACCTTCTGTAGTAACCAGCCAAACCCAAGAAACTTCTAATGTCCGAAGGGGATAGAGGTCTAGGCCAACTCTTAATCACATCCTTCTTCTTAGGGTCTACCTCAATACCCTTACTTGAAACAATGTGACCAAGAAAGGCTACAGACCTTAGCCAAAACTCACACTTGCTAAACTTTGCAAAGAGTTGTAGGTCCTTGAGAATTTGCAACAAAATCCTCAAATGATTGATGTGATCATCCTTACTCCTCAAATAGATCAATATGTCATCAATGAACACAATCACAAACATGTTAAGGTATTGTCCAAACACCATATTCATCAAATCCATAAATGCCGCTGAAGCATTAGTCAAACCAAAAGACATCACCAAGAACTCAAAATGACCATACCAAGTCTGAAAGGACGTCTTCGGAATGTCATCTTCTTTCACTCTCAACTGGTGATAACCCGACTGGAGGTCAATCTTGGAGAAGTAACTCGCTCCTTGACGTTGGTCAAAAAAATTATCTATCCTTGGGAGAGGATACTTATTATTAACGGTAACCTTGTTCAACTGCCGATAGTCTATAAACATACAGAGAGAACCATCCTTCTTTCTAATAAAGAAGATTGGAGCACCCCATGGACAAATACTCGGTCAGATGAAACCCTTATCCAATAAATCTATTAATTGCTCATTTAATTCCTTAAGTTTTGCCGGAGCTATTCGGTAAGGAGGGAGAATGCGGAACAAGAAGCTTTTCCTTAAGTTCCCCAAGTTTCGATCGATCCTTTGGCCGAGAAAGTGACTAATGCGGAACAAGAAGCTTTTCCTTAAGTTCCCCAAGTTTCGATCGATCCTTTGGCCGAGAAAGTGACTAATGCGGAACAAGAAGCTTTTCCTTAAGTTCCCCAAGTCTATAAACATTCTTGTAGCTTCTTATTCATAAGTGTGGCGCGCTTCACACTCATGGACAAGAATCTACTCGATATAACTTATGACACATCCTAGGAACTTTCTAAACCTTGTGCTCTAATACCAAGTTTGCCATGACCCAAGTTAGCCCCTAGGCGTAACATGGCGTATAAGACTCCGAAAGGCCCCATACAAGCCACTTAGCTTTCATCATACAAAAAATAGAATAAAAGAGATAAAGAGGAACATTTCAAGTCCAAACCATTTTATAAAAGTAAAGCGGAAGTCTAAAACATTGTCTCAAAGTCATCTAGTACAAAAGAATGAATCTGGGCGAAACCCGTACATCATGTTCAAAAATGAAAGTAAGAAAGACCGAAAACAATAAATATCCATTCTCGAAGCATGAGGACTGACCAAAGCTGGGAATCTCCTCAACGAACTCTAGCCACAAAACTATGAACCCTGACTGTCAGACCCTACATTTGGGAAAAATGTAGGCAAGAGTATGCGTTAGTACAAAATATGTACCAAGTATGATAGCCATGCATAAAATGTATGAAAACATGCTAAAAGGGAGATACCTTCATAAGATGCAATGACCAAGCTAAACATGTGATAAGAGTTATAAAATATGAGTCATAAAACATGGTCAATGCACATAATCGCCATCTTAAACATGCATGAGATACTTTCTTGAAGTAACCTTAGTTCATCATAACTCACTTGTGGGAAGTAGCCTTAACCGATATATAAGACCATGAGAGATAT
Source organism: Solanum tuberosum (assembly GCF_000226075.1). Classification (NCBI taxonomy): domain Eukaryota; kingdom Viridiplantae; phylum Streptophyta; class Magnoliopsida; order Solanales; family Solanaceae; genus Solanum; species Solanum tuberosum. Next base: position 856,781 of record NW_006238984.1, on the reverse strand, counting down.
CATCATGGAATCCTGTGTTTTCCACATAGAAAAGAGTTGCCATACTTGCCACGGTAAGGACCATGAACTTCTAGCTTATGTGGATCCACTAGCTAATGTCTATCTAGACAATCCTATGTTGGCATATAGTTATGGGACACAAGTAATCGCCACTTCTCCACTCGGTTCTAAGGCTAACTTCCACGGAATAGTTCTTATTCATATTCATCTTAGCTCTTAAAGGAATTTGGGTAATCACCTCATGTCCTTACATCATGTGACATGGGTAATCGCCTCTTGTCATTCAATTAGAGAGCATGGGTAATTTCCTCTTGCCTCATCATTAGAATAGCTCCTTAACATTGGTTTGTTTTAGGTGAGAAAACCTTTCAACCCTAAGAGCCCTTATCATGTGAGAAAACCTTTCACAATTCATGCTTACATATGTATATGAGAAATCCTTTCAACAAAACAACAATAGCAACAACATTGATACTTCACTCTCAAAGCATCCTTAAAATATTTACATAAATTTCATGAGAACATGCTTGATTTCATAAACTTCTCTTTCATAATCCAAAACCCACATCATATGATCATAACTTGGAAAACATGGGAATTACATGGGTTCACGGGGGATCATCATAAGATATGAAATTAACTCAATTCATGCATAAAATATCATGGATCAATCAATTACATCAATATTTAAAGGAAATCATGACATGAAAGAAAACCCTAACTCAATTAGAGAATTCTAGCTTTATAAATTGGAGAATTTAGGAACTCCATGAATGGAAGAGATCCATGGATGAAAACTATTATACCTTAATGCCAATTGCTTAACTTCAATAGAGGAATTGGAGACTTGACTTGAAACTAGGTTGATCCCTTCTTCTTGAAGGTTTCTAGACAGAGAAATATTTTGAGAGGAAGACTTGTTCTTCTTTTGTAAATTTGGGAGAATGATTTGAATTGGGAAAATTTGGGGGTTAGAACACTTATATAGGTCTTTAAGTGAAGGGTAAAACGACATAGTATTAGGATAAAATAATTAGGAAAAGACCCAAAAGCTCCTAATAATTTAATTGTCGAACCAACGATAGTGACGACCTACGGACTATGGTTCAACCGACGGTCCGTCCTCTTAGTTTGTCGTCTTGGCGTCAGAAACTAAAATTTGAGGCCGTGATCGACGGACCTCGTCCACGGACCGTGGGTCCATCGACGGTTCGTTGATCCTGACCGTGGATCTAGACCTTTTTGGGGAAAACTATCTGGCAAACCACAGACACCACCTATGGTCTGTGGGTCAGTCCACGGGCCGTGGATGGCACCGTAGGAACTGGCACTAGATTCTTAAAAACTAAAATTTTTACCCTTTCTTGAACCCGAGGTGTTACAAATATATCTTAGTTATTGGGGCTTTTGTTTACCCTGATGACAAGTAATGGATTTAATTTTGCAATTCCAAATCTGATATTAAACATAAAAAACTACGAGTCAGTTAAAGAAAGGGCAAAAAACTAAATTATACAAATATATAACCTTAATAACCATTATATAACAATAATTTTATTTTTCATCTACATAACAATAGCTTTTTTTAAAATATAGCAAATGAAGTATAAAAAAGAAAAAGTAAAAAAAAATGTAATAATAAGGACCCACGATTTACTCAAATTTAGTTATATGTTCTCTCCCATAAAAAAAAAGGTTGTTTAACCAAAATAAACCTTTGTACCTCCATATTCCATAAGCTTAATCAATAATGGATACCAATGGTGTTTCAATTCTACTTTTCTAAGGAATTAAAAACTTGATTTTTTTAAACGAGGACTTTTCTTTTTAGGAACACAACGGACGATGGGATGCATCAGGTAAGTTGATAACTATATTTGGATTTTTTAATTTGTGTGATCGTTATCTTATAACTATTTGGTTGGTATATGTTTTTTTGTTTCCGGAAATTGATGTTTATTTCTTGAATTTAATTTGAAATCCGACGATCTTAGGATTATATGATTGTATAAGACGGTGTATTTTAAGTCGTTTGATAACATCTAGATCTAAATTAAAATTGGGTAGATTGTTTGTGGCATTTGTTATGATGTAATTGTGAGGGTTGTTAAAGTTGATTATGACGATATATTATTAATAGTAACATGTGAGATAATTTGGTGATATTGATAGTGTAGTTGTTGTGAATTATATAGTGCAATCAATATTGTATATTAGGTTTTAAATCAACACCAACAATCTTTATTTTTTTATATATAATTTGCCGGTGTAGTTGATATATTTTGTGGTACATGTATTGAAGTAATTGATAGTTTATATTAACTTGTTATTAGTCTGTCAATTTGTGATTGGTTATTCGCTTCGGTTTTGGTGTAATCTCCGTATTTTGTTATGTGTATTAGTGATTGTATATTGGTAGATTATTTGGTGAAAGTGAAGGTATATTTAAAGTCATGTATTAACTGCATATTCTGTGAATATTTTTTGGTAAGTGATTAGGTGTAATTAGATTTTTGTAGTAAGTTTTTAATGAATACCAACATTCTTTATTTATTTGGTAAATTTTGATGGTGTAATAGATGTATTATTTGGTCTATATATTCAAGTAATTGTTATTTTTAGGTCTTCTTTAAATACCATAAAGTTGAGTTTGACGATCTATTATGGATAGTGTTTTGGTAGATTAGTTGGTCAAATTGATACTTTATTTGTTGTAAATGATATATGTAATCAATATTGTATATTAGATTTTAGATCAACTGTCACGATCCAAAAATGGACTGGCACTCGTCTTATTCCACCAAGACAAGTAAGCCTAAAACTCAACCATTACAATAAAATGTGGAAATCTTATAATCAACTCAAAAATCCCCCCAAAATCTGGTTGTCACGTGTACAAGCCTCTAAAGTATTACAATGGATTCAAAAGAAAAACACAAGTCTCAAATGACTTTGTTTCTATAATAGAACAAGATCATAAATAGGAGTAAGAAAGTCCGTTGAGATGACAAACAACTATCTCACAAATCTCCAAGAAGCCTCGGAAAATAAGAGAATGGAAAGTATCACAAAATTCAGGCTCGTAACCTACAAATATTGTAGAAGCAAGGGGTAAGTATCAAACCACACGGTACTCAACAAGTAAACCTCTAAACAGAAGCTAAGGGAATAGAATACGGGTACTCCTACCACCCCAACCGAACCTCCACAACTACAACCTGTATAAAAATCAGCCCAACCTAAAAGTTCACAATTTACAAAGCACACATCTCAACAACAACACTCTAACAATTACATATCCTCAACAACAAGCTCATTATTCATCAATCACATGTTCCATAGAAAGGCACTCACAAGATCAGCAAAACACAATGTCAAGTTCACTAATGATAAAGATGTGCAAATGCAATGGAATGCAATGTCAAGTATAGTGATGCATGTCTGACCTAATGATACACACTCGCTGTCTCACAATCCGGGACCCATGGGGAACATATCTGTTCATGCATCCATCGCGGCGCGCGATACGTCCCTCGATATATATAGTATCTATCGCGGCGTGCGATACGTCTCTCGAAATATAGTATCTGTCGCGGCGCGTGACACGTCCCTCGAAATGACACATCCTCTTATCACATAACACTTATTACAACCATGTCTCAGAGCCAATGCAAATGACATGTTCACACAAATAATATGGAGATGGTCATTTTCACAACAAGGCATAATTCACAACAACACAATCGTGACACAACATCAACAATGAGTCAATAAGCTTTTCAAGCTCGTGAAAAAATTGTGTTGTGAAAAGGAAATCATGGTAAGATCTGTGATGATTTGTGCAATATGAGTGTGTGGTGGTTGGTTCGAGTTCACTTCTGATTGTAGCTGGTATCTATTCAAAATGTTTCTTGGTTATGTGAGAAAGATTCGTCTTAATGATTGTGTTATGGTCGAGAGTGTTTCGGTTTGAATTGGATTCATGGATTAGTGTGTTGCTTGATAATCACTCTTGATTTATAGATCTTCCTAAGTTTGATTCAAAAGTTCAGTTCTTGGTAGTGATCTTTGATGGAATGGTCCTAAAGATGAGTTGATCACTTGGAGAGATGAACACGACTTTAAAAATCATACCTCAAGCTTTTGGTCGTGTTGGTTATTCTTCCTTCTTCTTCTTTATGTTCGAGGATGAACATGTGTTTTATTGGTGGATAATGTAACGACCCTCTTAGTCGTTTTATAAATTTTACCCATTTTTCTGAGTTAACCCCTTTTAATAATTTTTATAAATGATTTATGACTTGAAAGAATGAGTGATACAATTTTTAAATTTAATAAATGATATTTTTGTTGTTAATAATAAAGGAAAAGAAAATAAATGGGTCAAGCCCAAAATAATAATAATAATAATAAAATAATAGAAATAGGTTAGAGGTTGTTGCTGCTGTTCGCAGCAGCATTACGCACGAACAAACCAAAAAAATATAAGGAGAAGAAGGAAAAGTCGATGAAAAATTTTGGTAGGGCGCAAAAAGGTACAAATCAATTTCTATTAAATATAATGGATTATAAATATTGGAAGATTAGGGGCAATTGTTGATATCATTAATGTTGGACAGAACATAAGGAAATTGGGTTGAAATTATTGATGATTTAACGTGATTTTTCTATAATTATTATGAAATTATTAATGGCTAATGATGCCAACTTTCACAATTTGAAGACTTTATCAGCGTATTATATTATATATATTTGTAATACATTGTTACAGAGGTTAATTCTGCACATAGTTAATCGTTCTTTTCCATGGGTGAGATTTTAGTGTTAAATTTGGTTAAGTATTGGATTCGTATGGTATTGTATTTAGATCCAAATTTGATATATTGAGACATTGTAAATAAATATTGGGTAAATTATATTATATGGAAACTATTAGGGTTGTAGTGTTTGGAGAAATTATGACTTAACCCTAGACTAGAAATTTAAGAAATATGAGATTTGACCTATTAGTTGGAATCAAGATTTAGAAACTTTATTGTAAATTCAGGTGAATTTTGGGTCTAAGCTACACATATAGTAATATGGGTGTTGTTAGTTTCAAAAGCTTATTGTGATTATTTATTTGAATAGATTGAATTGATTTAGAAGTCCAACAAAAAGGGAAGGCTCAAGTTCTGGAGTCATTGTTCGACTATTTGAGGAAAGTGGATTTCTAAACCCTTGTTAAGTGCATAGAATCGTGTATTTCCTTATGGTACGTGTTGGGGAGTAATGGGACTTGGTGATGGGTTGATTTGTCCATATTGAATAATTCTAATGATGAAAAAGGGGTAATAAAAGGAAATGTGATTGATCGTTGGTTTGTGTTGTGTTGAAAATGGTTTGAGTTATAAACATTAGATCTTTAGACATCGAGTAATCGTCAAGGGAGAATAAAACTTATCTAACCCAAAGAAGAACAAGATCAAGTAAACATCCAATAAGTGATACACTTCAAAATGCAGAACCTCTAACAACACTCTTAGACAATTGTAACTCTTCATAGCTCTTATATATGTTCTCATAAGCAAGGTTGTACGTTTAGAGCTACTAGTATACTTCAACTATCCCAAACAACACCAAATGTATCATAAATGAAATGACCAAGTCTGTCCAAGGATCCTACCCTATCAAGAGGACATAAGAGGATCGGTACATCCGATCCACCACTAGAGATTCACCCGTAGATATAGAAACACCCGTGAGCATATACAACGAATTATACTCCAAATCATGTCCGAAACGAAGTAGGTGGGTCACATAAGAATGTATAGAACCAAAATCGAATAACACAATATACTAGCTATTTCTTTCATAGCGCCCTTATCAAACATTTTCATTCATCTGACTCTATTTCTTTGATTTTCTAGCTACCCACAATCACCAGTCTAGACCATATTACAATCGTACACATACTAGATTTATAAAACCTCACATACTTCTCATAGTACTCCACTGAAGCCAACTCTTAATACCAACATACATCATAACCACACCATTCATTTACCTTACTCTCAAACCGTCACTAGTATCAAAGTATTCTTAGCAAGCACATTGTAGCTTTCAAAAATTTCGAACTATGGCTCCATCTCTAGGGGTGTTCACGGGTTGGTTTGGATCGGTTATTGGGTCAAAAACCAAAAATCAAACCAACTTAACCGGTTTTAAAATTATCAAAACCAAACCAAACCAAATACAATATACATTTATCAGTTTGGTGATTATCGGTTTCGGTTTGGTTTGGTTTGGTTATTCGGTTATTAACCATACACAAAAATAAAAGAAACAATCCATTTAATATGTGAAAAAAGTGACAACAATCTATTCAAAACGAAAAATAGTTAGAATGACTTAAATTACTAAACTTTCAATCACTAAATTTACTATCAATAAATCTTTAAAATTCACTATATTTGCCTAGAAGAAAGAGACAATAACATTTTCAGTCCCACAAAGAATTGACATAGACACTCATATACATGAAATCAATAAGATAAGATAAATGTTTCATCTTGGGAATTTTTGCTTTCAATAAGTAAATTATAAAGAAATTTTAATGAAAATATGTATAAGATCTTTAAAATTGTTTATAAAATAATATATTAAGTATGTATATTAATAAAATATATGTATATAATTCATCGGTTCGGTTCGGTTATTTCTTCGATTTTTCGAATAAAACCATAACCAAACCAAATACTATCGGTTTTCAAAAATCTAAAATCAAACAAAACCAAACCCAAATAAAATCAGTTTGGTTTGGTTTTTCGGTTTGGATCGGTTTTTATCCAAACAGTGAACACCCCTATCCATCTCTTTCCACTTAAGCATCCCATGATAGATATGGGTCACACTTAAGATTGATAGAACTAATTCCAAATCTAATAGTACTTTTCCATCGAGGTACAACCAGTGTTATCAAAGGCGCGCTTAAGCCCTAAAGCGAGGCTCTAAAATGTGTTGAGCGCTTCGCCTCGCTTTATGTGCGCTTCAGTGTCGTCATCAAAGTTACTAAGAAAAACTTTTCCTTTTCAATGAGCCTCTTATGAAGAAGTGACACTAAACAATTGATATTCACTTAATCATAAAAAATTCAATTTCTTTGGTCATATATTTGTCATTCATGTTTATAATTATTAGTTTTGGGCTAAACATACACATTTTATTTTTTCACCCTTTGCGCCTTTTTTCATTAAAGCCCACGCTTTATTTGCGCTTTGCGCTTAAAGGCCCCACTGACCTTAGAGCTTTTTTACGCTTTTCGCTTTTAATAACACTGGGTACAACAATTGAATCACACCCAAAGTCAGCTTCCCAAAAACTTTCACATATAATATTTCAACAACCATTCCAAATCGTCACATAACTCATTCTAAAACTCATAGAAATCCTTAGTAACTTTAATAATTCTATATAATATAAGCTCATAAATTCTATTCACCATCAAATGTCTATGTAATGCATCATAATAGTTTGTCTAGTCTCATAAATCTGTAGTTTCAATCGCCTCAAAATCCTCAATAACCAAGTCGAATTGTAGGTCCATACCAGAGTTCCCCATAAGTCATCTACCATAATTTAAACAATTCTAACCAACCAAATTTTTTTTATAGAATCTTCCATATATCATTGTTCATCGCCCAAAATCAAAACTCAATCTTCATAAAAGTAATTAATAAGCCTTAGTAAGTCTGTGTCGAATCAATTCACATCTCATAGTCATATCTAAACTCAAAGGCGAAAATTCCTACAACTTTCAACTCCGAATCCAGGGTTTATACGAGAGGTCTTATTATTCCTTCACCTTTCTTAAATTCTTTCCATGAAGCAATTTTCAAATACCTGAATTCTTCAATACACTAGACTCTTGTTTCTTTCGCTGACTATCTTACCAATTTTATCCTTTTACCAACAACCCATTATATTTTTACCTTATACTCTAAACAAACACTTTAAGTGAAATCCTTCTTTAGGTCCTTTAACAACCAAAAGTAACAAACTTTATGCTCCAAACTAAGCACAATTTCTATAAAATAATCAATAACTGATGTGATCGATCCTTTCTTACCTTATCAATTCATACCTTAACAAAATATCCTACCATGGATGTAAACTCGAAATGAAAACTTGAATTCTAATTCCAACTGTGCAGTCCAATCACATTATCTATCAACATTAGCTCATAATTGAAGATATTTATGAATTCACATATCTTAGATTATCATTGATCATCTATCCATCGACCTTACCACACTCTTCATTAAATATCCAATCGTACCAATTAACAAACTCGAAATCATAAAAGAACTTATCACCACACTCGAGCCGAACTACGTAGACTTCTTTCTCAAATCTTACCCAATTTTTTTTAACCAATCTGATGAACATGTGACACTATTACCATAATGAGTGTGAAACAGATGAAAACACTCATCTCTGAACCAAATTCTCAACCCTCTGAAGATACATCTTTGGCCCTTGTAATTAGAGTAAATATCCTTGCTCTTGCCTTCTTTCGAAGACTATATTACCTCCCACTAATTCTTTTCATTATGAATCTAGCCCCCTTCAATTTTATTCGAGTGTGTCCTGAACCTCGAATTTGTACTTTCCGGTACTATGCCTACTCCCCTTTCCTCTTTTCACCTTCTACAACTTTCCCTACAACCACGCTATCACTCAATAGTAGAAAATCACAACCTTAGATACTCTCAAGTCGTCATTACAATACAGAAATTCGTTTAACCAACCATCTTTATCATATAGTTGCATCTTAATCACAATTTTATTACAAATTCTTATTATCGTTATGCTTATTAGACACTGTTATCATCTCGAAGTCAACCTTATCATCAACGTGACACCTTAAACCCAACTATTACAACTAAATTCAAAGGATTAATCCAATTTTATATGCACTTTCTTACTAAAATCCTCAATTGTCTTCATACAAGTATACTCGTTGATTTTTTTTACCCATAAGCTTTTCATTCTGATATCGATCCACTTTCATGGAGCTTACGATGAAATCATCACTCATTTAAAACCTTCAAGATACACTTCACAACCTAAACACATTAATATCGTACCAAAGATCCACCACTAAAAGCTTCCTTATAAATAATGCTTAACCCAAGCGTCCGTAGTAACAAACTATTTGGTTTCTCAAACGTGAATTCAACATCAAATCTAATTATATAAGCATGAGATACAACTGATAACTCTTTATGTAGTTAGTATTCGTACTTGAAAACCAACATATTCATTTTTACATACCAATAGTACCATACCGCAAAAGACTGGTAGATCCACCACTAGAATACATCATACCTGCCGAGAAGATCGTACCCAAATAGCCCACACATTTCTACCCATCGGACAATTGTAAAATATTACCAAATTTGTTCCATATTTATCCCAAACTATATGTATTATTTCGTAGGTCGGGTCGATAACAAAAGTTACACACTCTATAATTCGAACCAAGTAACCATCGGTACCGTTGTATTAGTCATGTCAAGACCCTCTTTGATATACACGCAATCTATGAAGGATTCTAACCTCAATTGGTGCAACATAATTCTGATCATTCGCTAAGCAATCCATACATGTTATAACAACTATACCAACTATATTTTCCAAGTTACACTGTTCATTATCTAGCCACCCCTTTAATCATTTCCACTTTCAATTGTCATACCATTCCATGTATCATATATACCACACAAGTATTGTTTTCTCTGCTGAATAACTACTCGAAAATATATAACACGTTCATAAAGTCCCTAAAATCCTTAGTCATTAATCTTATCATTCAAATATCCTCAAAATGCATCATCAAGTCATCACCTTACTCAATCCTATCAAATTGCTGAACATTCTTAATATAACCACACATCATTTCCATAAGTTTATCACTTCCACTTTCGTACTAGGTCTAACATTCAAGCCATGCACAACACACTAACTGCTCACATGAGGAACTATGCACGAGTCATCACTGTAAGTCAGAGTGAATGGAGTGAAGCGATAAGAATCAAAACTGGACCAAGTACGCACGATAGAGATCCAAGAAGTGAAGATTTTTCCTAAAAGTCACTATAGCCTCTCGAAGATAAGTACAAACGTCTCCGTACCGATCCTCGAGACTCTACTTAGATTCGGCTTGTACACACGTGAGACCTATGAACCTGGGGCTCTAATACCATTTTGTCACTACCCAAAAATGGACATGATGGCACTCCTCTTATCCCACCAAGACAAGTCAGCCTAAAACTCA
>NW_006238984.1:837340-846079 GCF_000226075.1 Solanum tuberosum | reverse complement strand
TATTCATCAATCATAAGTTCCACAGAAAGGCACTCACAAGATCAGCAAAACACAATGTCAAGTTCACTAATGATAAAGATGTGCAAATGAAATGGAATGCAATGTCAAGTATAGTGACGCATGTCTGACCTAATGATTCACACCTGCTGTCTCACAATCCGGGACCCATGGGGAACATATATGTTCATGCATCCATCGCGGCGCGCGATACGTCCCTCGATATATATAGTATCCATTGCGGTGTGCGATACGTCCCTCAAAATATAATATATGTCGCGGCACGTGACACGTCCCTCGAAATGATACATCCTCTTATCACATAACACTTTTTACAACCATTTCTCAGAGCCAATGCAAATGACATGTTCACACAAATAATGAGGAGATGACCATTTTCACAACAAGGCATAATTCACAACAACACAATCGTGACACAACATCAACAATGAGTCAATAAGCTTTTCAAACCATTTTCAACACATCACACACCAACAATCAATCACATTTCCTTTTATTACCCCTTTTTCATCATTAGAATTATTCAATATGGACAAGTCAACCCATCACCAAGTCCCATTATTCCCCAACACGTACCATAATGAAATACACAATTCTATGCACTTAACAAGGGTTTAGAAATCCACTTTCCTCAAATAGTCGAACAATGACTCCAGAACTTGAGCCTTCCCTTTTTGTTGGACTTCTAAATCAATTCAAATAAATAATCACAATAAGCTTTTGAAACTAACAACACCCATATTACTATATGTGTAGCTTAGACCCAAAATTCACCTGAATTTACAATAAAGTTTCTAAATCTTGATTCCAACCAATAGGTCAAATCTCATATTTCTTAAATTTCAAGTCTAGGGTTAAGTCATAATTTCTCCAAACACTACAACCCTAATAGTTTCCATATAATATAATGTAACAAATATTTAATTACAATGTCTCAATATATCAAATTTGGATCTAAATACAATACCATACGAATCCAACACCAAACCAAATTTAACACTGAAATCTCACCAACGGAAAAGAACGATTAACTATGTGCAGAATTAACCTCTGTAACAATGGATTACAAATATATATAATATAAGGAAAAATCACCCCATATACACATTTAAGAGTAAATATTACGGGTTTTAAACCTACTTTTAAAAATTTCTTGCTTATAACATATTATTTACGGGCTATGACATATCAGTTAAATTTAATTTTTATTTTAAAATTAAATTATATTTATTTAATAAATTATTAATCTATTTATAGTTTTTTATTATTAATTAATAATTGATCATTAATTTTATTTTACTTCCTTTTTTAAAACACTAAAATTTTCAGTTACCCAATTTTAGGGATTTTCTTTCCTTGTTTACCGTTTCCTTCCCCAATCATTGATCACACCACCATTCCACACGTTTCTTCACTCCCACACGACTCAACCCACAACCCACTATCAAACTTTCTCCATTCTTTCTCATCTAGTCCAACATCAAAATTGATTACCCAGTCTGCTGGGGCAAGTCTAATGTTAAATGACATTATATGTTGGAAGGAATTTCCTTTAAAATTCGTGATGGATTTCTAATTTCTCATGTTCTCTTTCAGATTAAAGAAGGTCTTGAACTAGTATCTCAACAAGCCTATTCCAGTGAAAAGGCTCCTCTTTCATCAGATCCTCGGACTACAACAGACTGGGATCCCTTGAGCAATCCTCAGAGGAAGGGGAAAAAACTTGTTGACCTCCTCCAGAGTCTGATTCCGACTCAGATTCAATTTTTGTTGGTAACAGCATGTCAATAGCATTATGTATTATCTGCGAAAGAAGGCTAATTACTCTTCAAGTCCATTATCATACAACACTGTTGATTGTTGGTTTATGTCGTGGGTCAATAACATTGAGAAACAGTGGAGAGAGTCAAATTGCGGCATGAGATCCATCTCCCCCAACCACAATGTTGGACAATGCATTAGAGGCTTCAAATTGCTTGCCAACATTCCATGGGACACTGTTAACGATGTAATTATTCCTATCAATATTAGTAACAAATTTCACTGGTTAAGAATTACATATTATTTTTTAAAAACTTTTGGATAATTTTTTTCTGTTTAACTTTTGGATAATTCTTTTTTGTTTAAGTATTTGATGATATATACTACAATATGTTATCAAAATAGTTGATTGCACCTTTTTGATTCTCTTTTGAATGTTCTAAAAATTGTAACACTGTGTTGTTAATTGTACACATGGTGACTGGCATGCACTAACCTATTATGTTTGGATATTATAAGTTCAGGACAAAAACATTATACAGACTTCATACAGTTCTGATACACTATTTTTTAAAGTAGCACTGTGTTTTTAATTTGTAATGCTGAAATAACAACAGGACAATATGCTACAAAGCAAGTGTTTATTCCAAGGATACAACTATCACCATCCGAGAATGAAGGATACCCTTTCAAATTTATTCGAAAACAATTTTCAATACGTTTATGTTTTGTGATGACAATAAATAAAGCACAAGGCCAAACAATACCGAATGTTGGATTGTACCTACCACGACATGTTTTCTCACATGACCAACTGTGCGTAGCATTATCTAGAGGAATATCTATGGCTAAAACAAAAGTATTGGTCATGACTGAACAATTAGATCGGCACAAAGGGACGCACACAAGAAATATTGTGTACAAGGAAGTTTTAGACGAGATTTGATTACTACTAAGAATTGGAAGAAATCAAACATGGAAAAACATACACACAAATTGAAGCAAATGAAAGATTAATTGGATGTATTCAAAAATTTGGTGAAAGAAGAGACTATATGAACAACACCAGAGAACTACCAAATATGACATTATTGTTGTGAAGATACAATTATGTAAATATACAGTTAAATTATTATACACTATTTCAAGGGGATGTGTTTTTCATGACATAACATAACTAACAACCCAAACTGTTAAGTCCAGCAGAAATATTTGCAAACAAATGTCGTAACAACAAATTTATAATACAACCCACACCCATACATGTGTTACAACACAACACAAAGTTGTGTGACCTGTCACTAAATATGGCGTACTGGATAATAAAATACAAAGTCATATTATGTACAACTGAAATACACATTATCGATAAACTTCTCCATGTATAGGGATATCAAGACTTGGCATACACATCGAATGCATGATCACGTCACATTACCATACACCTTTTCCCATTAACAAAATATTTCACAAACAGACATGACTTCCAACAATCACATCATGGACAGTCGCCAACGACCATCCACCAAAAAACGTACCTACTCGCTAACCTTTCTTTAAAGCGAACTAGCGCAGATTCAACAACAAACAAACTGCTGGTATCACAACAAACATCCAAATTTACCAATAAACAAATGTTTATGCCCTGTTACATTCTCTAGGCCCCCTGTTAGTGCCTTAGAATATTAGACCTTTCAACTCGCGTTTGCGAAATTCAATAACAGATCTTCAAATGGTCCTGAAACACTTCCAGCAGCGCCACATGGGTTGTCAAATACAACAGGACAATATGTGCCTACTACTTTATACGATCCCACATCTCCAAAAATAGAGCCGCCCCTACAAAAGTCAAATATAATATATCCTTGCACCTGCAAAGAAATGGTTCCCACATAGAAGTTCACACTTGCGACTAAAACACTGCCACAACGGCAGACGGGCTATAGTGAAGCCCAAAGCTGATTGTGACAAATAGAGTAGGAATACATTTTAATGGATGAATCAACCTCAAGACGAAGCAACCACGTGCAACGCACGTGCGGTAAACCTAGTATATATATATAAGAGAAAAGTATTTGTTTCTACTATATTAGAATAGAGCTATTTCAACATGGCAGCTTAAAGTCGATAAATTTCAAGTTGAGGGTATATTTAACTTTTCAAACATTTTGTTATACATGTCTTTCATCCTATAACTAAATGGACACGTAATGACCCGGTAGGTTATTTTTGAGAATTTTGAACTATTCGTTTAACTTGTGTTAATTAATTGATGGGTAATTATAAATGACTTAATCGATAGTTAATGGGCTAAAGTGATAATTTATTTAAGACCATATATTATTTAGCCTATATTTAATAAAATAAGTGAGTTAAATTTATCACTTTTAGTACATAATTAATTGAGAAAAGAAGTAAAAGCGGAAAGAAGGAATGGACAAGGGTTTCGGCATCGCAAGTTGCGAACTGCATCCAGGTGAGATTTCAAATTGGAACTCTTTAAACACGTAATGAATTGTTAATTCATGAAGCAATTAATATGTTTTCACGGGGAGGATAAGGAGTAGCATATTAATTTTAGAAGCTATTGTTGTTTTCAATTAATGTTGCTGCACGTGGGTTCTTTGAATTTGGGGGGACAAGTTTTTAGTGGGTAAATTATTAGAATGGTTATAAGGTAAAATATTGCAAATCTTTCATATAAGTTTGAATGAATGATGTTACTGTTCTTTAATTGATATACATGTTAGTTCGTAGGTTGATTTTAGTGTTTCTCCAGATTCTTTATATTAAGATAAGAAAGTAATTATTGGTGTATCATATCATACGAGAACTATTAGAGTTGATATTGGAAAAATTGGAACTTAATCCTAGGCTTGAAACTTAGAACTTGATTTCTGGCTTGGGTGAGTTTTTGGGTCAAGGTTAAACATATAGCAATATGAGTGTTGTTAGTTTCGAAATCTTATTGTGGTCATGTACTTGAATAGATTGCATTGATTCGGAAGTTCAACGGAAGGGGAAGACTCAAGTCCTAGAGTGAATTCTTGATTGATTGAGGCAAGTGAATTTCTAAACCCTTGTTAAGTGTATGAAATTCGTGTATTTCCTTGTAATATGTGTTTGGGGATAATGAGACTTGGTGATGGGTTAATTTGTCCACATTGATTAATTCTAATGATGAAAAAGGGGTAATAAAAGGCAATGTGATTAATTGTTTGTGTGTGATGTGTTGAGAATTGTTTGAAAGGCTTGTTGAATTATTGTTGATGTTGTATCCTAAGTGTCTTGTTGTGGTGTTATAAGGGGAAAGTTTATTACTATAGAATGCGGATTGTAATTCGAGAATGCCAAAGCATATGGGCATTAGTTGATATATTATTGACTTGATTTATTATGTGTGATTGTGTTCTTTATTGAACTTGTATACTGGTGATAGCTGAGGTGATTACATATCATATTGATATTTGATTGAGATACAAATAACCGCCTCCACCAAAGGTGGATCAAACCAATCAATAACAATTATATTAATACTAAGAGGTCAAGCCATCTTACCACCCTTTTCAAAGGCTATAAGCCACAATACTCAATTCCATGCCAATTATACAATATTTATCAAGTTTGATCAACTTACCCTCTTTCCATGGCAATCTTCATCATCCTCATATTCCAACAATTAACAATACAATAACAATGATAATAACAACATTCAACTATACAAACTAAGCTAAGCATAAGCCCATAATCAACATGAAGACCAATTCACAATTTTGCCCATTCAAGGCTAACATCCCACATCCTTCAATTCAATAACAATTCTTAACAATTCAACATAGATAAATACATACATGAACAGCCCACAACAATTTACACAATAATCGTCCATCAATTACACAAAATCAATACACCCACTTTAGGCCAAATTTAGAGAATTTGTAAAGGCATGGGTTCATGAAGATTTCTTTCCTAAACCCATCAATAATCATTAATAACAACATAAAACATCATTGGAAATCATTTAATGCAAGGACCCATGCTTAGAATTCGAAATAGGATTTTGGTGTATTTGAAAGACCTTGAAAACCTTTTGATTGGGCTCCTTGAAAGAAAGAATGATCAAGGATAAAGGATCCCCATACCTTAAAGATGAATTCCCCACGAAATTTGAAGAAGAAACACCAAGAAATCTTCAACCCTAGCTCCAACTCCTCTTCTTCCTCTCTTCTTTCTCTTCTTCACTCAAGAACCCTAACTCTTACTCTTTTAAAATGGAACAAAAATGATCCACAATCAGCCTAACACAATAATATAACCTCAAAAGAAAAGATTTGTGAAAAGACCAAAATGCCCTTAAATTTCCGGACGGACTCCTTGCTAACTGCCCAACTTTCAAAGGGCATAACTCGCTCATACGAACTCGGAATCGAGCAAACTCGGTGGCGTTGGAAAGATTGTTCCAAGGGGTTTCGAAACATAACTGGAACTACTCCTCGGTCATCCTGAGCTAGGAGTTATGACTGCTCAAAGTTGGCCAAAAACTCACTGATTTCCCACACTTAACCAAATTTCCAGGTTCTGAACTTTTTCCAAAAGTGACTACTTCCAATTTCAAGCTACTTCTTATTCATTTTAAATTGTCGGATGTAACACAATTAAAATGAAATTACGTAAAAACCCCTCATAGAACCTCATTATAAAGTCAACACAAAGTCATAGGCTCTTGCTTAACCTATCATTTTTCCGAGTCATTACAATCACGTCCATTTTTAGGTCGTGACAACATGGTATCAGAGGCCCAGGTTCATAGGTCTCACGTGTATACAAGCCGAGTCTAAGTAGAGTCTTGATGATCGGTATAGAGACGTCTGTATTTATCTTTGAGAGGCTATAATGACTTTTAAGAAAAATCTTCATTTCTTGGATCTCTATCGTGCGTACTTGGTCCGGTTTTGATTCTTATGGCTTTACTCCATTCACTCTCACTTATAGTGATGACTCATACGTAGTTCCTCATATGGGTAGTTGGGGTGTTGTGTATGGCTTGGAGTCTAAATCTGGTGTGGAAGTGATAAAGTTATTGAAATGAGGTTTGGTCAGACTAAGAATGTTCAACAATTTGAAGGGGTTGGGTAAGGTTAGTTACCCCAGTAAAGAGAATAGTACTTGTGTGGTATATATGATATTTAGAGTGGTTTAACAATTGGAAGTGAAATGATTAAAATGATGGCTAGATAATGGACATGTATCTTTGGAAACTACAATTAATAAAGTTGTCATAGCAGGTATGAGTTACTTAGCGAATGATGAGAATGATGTTGCACCAATTGAGGTTAGAATCTCTTTTGTGGTTTCATAGATTGAGTGTATACCAAAGAAGGTTATGATACGACTATTACAATGGTGCCAATTCTTACTTTTAGAGTTATGGAATGTGTTACTCTTGTTATAGACCTGATCTACGAAGGAATGCATATCGCTTTTGATGAGAGACTGAACGAATTTGGTAGTGTATAATAGTTACTTAATGGGCAGAAATGTGTAGGCTATATGGGTACAATCTTCTCGGTAGATATGATGTGTTCTAATGGTGGATGCAACGAACTTTCACGATATGGTACTAGTGGTATATAAAAACGGATACGTCGATTTTAAGTGCAATACTAACTACTTAAGAATTATCTATTGTATCACATGCTCATATAATAAGATTTGGTGTTGGATTCATATTTGAGAAACCAACTAGCTTGTTAGTATGGATGAATGAGTTAAGCATTATTTATAAGGAAGCTTTTAGTGGTGGATCTTTGGTATGATATTAATGTGTTTAGGTTGTGAAATGTATCTTGAAGATTTTAAATGAGTGCTGATTTCACCGTAAGCTCCATGGAAGTGGGTCGACATTAGGATGACAAGCTTATAGGTAAAGGAAGTCTCAACAAGTATATTTGTGTGAACGTAATTGAGAATTTTAGTAAGAAAGTGCGTATAAAATTGCGTTAGTCTTTTGAATTTAATTGGTATAGTTGATTTTGAGATGTCATATCGATGACAAAGTTGACTTTGTGGTGATGGCAAGGGCTAACTGAGTATAGTGGTAATAAGAGTTCGTGATGGATTGTGATTAGGATGAACTATATGATAAAGATTGTTGGTTAAATGGATTTTTGTATGGTAATGATAACTTGCGAGTATCTAATGTTATGGTTTGGTATTATTTGGTGAGTAGCGTGGTTGCAAGGAAAGTTGTAGGAGGTGTTGAAACACCGCTCGAATAGAATTTAAAGGAGCTAGAGTCATAATGAAAATAATAATAAATTAGTGGGATATAGTGTGGCCTTCGGAAAGAGGTGAGAGTAAGAATATTTTCTCTGATTGCAAGGGCTAAGGAAGTATCTTTAGAGGGGTTGAAAATTGGGTTCAGAGATACATGATTTCACCCGTTTTGCTCTGATTATGGTAATATATAGTGTCACATGATCATCAAATTGATTTAAAACTTTTAGATAAAACTTGAGAAAGGAGTGTACGGACGTTCATCTCGAGTATGATGATTAGTTCTTTTGTGGTTTTGAGTTTGATAATGAGTATGGTAGGATTTTTAGCGAAAGATATGATAAGGTCGATGTAAAGGCGATCAATGATAAGCTAAGATACGTGAATTCATAAAAGTCTTCAAGGTATGAGCTAATGTTGATAGTTAAAGGGATTGAGTTACACAATTGGATTCAAAATTCAAGTTTTCATGGTGAGTTTAGGTTCATGTTAGTGTATTTGTCAAGGTGTGGATTGGTAAGGTAAGAAATGATAAATCGCATTGAATATTGAGCATTTGGAAGGACTGGTATATGCTTTGAGTCATAAAGTGTGTAATTTGATTTTCAAAGGTCCTAAGGAAGGGTTTCATTCAAAGTTTTTATTTAGAGGATAAGGTAAAAGTGTCAAGGGTTGTTGGCCAAA
>NW_006238984.1:835302-837215 GCF_000226075.1 Solanum tuberosum | reverse complement strand
TATCATCGACTTTTCTAAAGATTGAGTTTTTGTTTGGACGACAAGCAATGATGGGTGGAAGATTCTATGTTGTTCAAACTATGATAGGTAACTTATTGATATTCAACGGTGTGGACCTACAGTTTTACATGATTAATGAGGATTTCGAGGGGGATTGAAAGTACTTTGTTGATGGGACGATTCAGACTGTTATGATGTGTTACATAGGCATTTAATGATGACTAGAGGTTATGAGCTTATAGTATACTCAATTATTGGAGGGACCAAAAATTTCTTAAGTGTTGGTATGAGGTATATGATGGTTTTGAATGTTAGTGGAAATTGATCTGAAAGATTACGTGGAGTTGACATTGTACGTGATTCAATAACTTTATATTGATGGGAAAGTACTTTTAGATTTGAAATTAGTGCTATCAGCCTTGGGTGGGACCCGTATCGGTCATAAATTACTTATTTGGAAAGAGAGAGCACCATAGTTTGAAAATTTTGGAGGCAATAATGTGTTTGTTAAGAAGATTTTGATACTAGTGATGGTTTGAGAATAAGGTAAATAATTGATGTGGTTGTGATGTTTGTTAGTATTAAGAGTGTTGGCTTCAGTGGAGTACTGTGAGAAGTATGTGGGGTTCAATGAATTGAGTATATGTACGATTGTAATGGGGACTAGACTAATTGATTGTGGGTGGCTAAAAGTCAAGGAGATGGAGTTAGATGGATGTAAATGTTTGATATGGGCATTATGGAATGAGTAACTCGGGTTATTCGACCTTACTTCCGTACTAACATATGTGACCACCTATTTCGTTTCGTACATGATTTGGAGTATGATTCGTTGCATATACATGTGTTTCTACATCTATGGGTGAATTCCTAGTGGTGGATCGGGTGTACCGATCCTCTTATGTCCTCTTGATAGGGTAGGATTCTTGGGCAGACTTGGTCATTTCAGTTATGACAAATTTGATGTTATTTGGAATAGTTGAAGTATACCAGTAGTTCTAAATGCACAACCTTACTTATGAGAACTTATAGAAAAACTAATATGAATAGTTACTTGGTTTGAGAGTGTTATTAGAGGTTCTGCATTCTGGGGGGTATTGCTTGTTGGGTGGTTACTTGATCTTTCCCTTCTTTGGGTTAGATAAGTTTATTCTTCCTTGATGAGTACCTGATGTCTAAAGATTTGATTTTTTATAACTTAAGCTCGTGAAAAGATTGTGTTGTGAAAAGGAAATCTTGATAAGATCTGTGATGGTTTGTACATTAGGAGTGCGCAGTGGTTGGTTAAAGTCCACTTGTGGTTGTAGCCAGTATTGATTCAGAATTTTATCATGGTTTTGTGAGAAAAGATTTGTCCTGATGGTTGTATAATGGTCCAGTGTGTTTCGATTTAGATTGGGTTTATGGGTTAGCATGTGGCTTGATAATCACTCTTGATTTATAAATCTTCCAAAGTTTGATTCGAAAGTTCAGTTCGTAGTAGTTGATCTTGATAAAATGGTTTTAAGGAGGAACTTACTTGGAGAGATGAACACCGACTCTGAATGATCCTCAGATTGTTGGTAACATTGGTTATAATTTATTCTTCTTCCTTATGTTCGAGGATGAACATGATTTTTAGTGGTGGATAA
Organism: Solanum tuberosum; assembly: GCF_000226075.1. Taxonomy (NCBI): domain Eukaryota; kingdom Viridiplantae; phylum Streptophyta; class Magnoliopsida; order Solanales; family Solanaceae; genus Solanum; species Solanum tuberosum. The sequence goes on along the minus strand of NW_006238984.1, from coordinate 835,584 downwards.
TGTAATGACCCGGTAGGTTATTTTTGAGAATTTTGAACTATTCGTTTAACTTGAGTTAATTAATTGATGGGTAATTATAAATGACTTAATCGATAGTTAATGGGCTAAAGTGATAATTTATTTAAGACCATATATCATTTTTCCTATATTTAATAAAATAAGTGAGTTAAATTTATCACTTTTAGTACATAACTAATTTAGAAAAGAAGTAAAAGCGGAAAGAAGGAATGGACAAGGGTTTCGGCATCGCAAGTTGCGAACTGCATCCAGGTGAGATTTCAA
>NW_006238984.1:824925-833753 GCF_000226075.1 Solanum tuberosum | reverse complement strand
CCCCTTGCTACTACATTTTTTTTTGTAGGTTACTAGCCCGGACCTTTGTGATATATTCTCTTCTTTTTCGAGGCTTCTTGGAGATTTGTGAGGTAGCTGTTTGTCAACTCAGCAGACCTTCTTACTCCTGTTTATGATCTTGTTCTACTCTAGAAACAATGTCATATGAGACTTGTATTTTCTTTTGATTCAATTGTAATACTTTAGAGGCTTGTACACGTGACAACCAGATTTTGGGGGTATTTTTGAGTTTACTATAAAAATTTCCGCATTTTATTGTAATGGTTGAGTTTTAGGCTGACTTGTCTTGGTGGGTTAAGACGAGTGCCATCACGTCCATTTTTGGGTCGTGACACACATAAAGCTAGGTTTATCTTCTTCCAAAAAGAGTTCCTAGATCTTCTACATCTTTGAACTGGAATAGCAACATTGGGATAGTAACAACAATTGTTTCTCTTTTCTTCTGACTCTATTCATCACACAACACAAATGTAAAAGAGAAAGTTGAAAGGGCGCTATTGCTGCTTCCTGTCTTCTTTGCTTGTAATTTTAATTTTACTATGAAAAATAAATAAAAATTCAACAGCCTTTTTACATTAAACATATACCAAACAAACCTTAATTATCTTTGCTTGGTCTCTCAAAATTCTCAACCCAAAAGTGAGGATACTAATAATAATAATCTATATATATAAAGCTGAATGATAAAAGTCTGATGTGGCACCCTTCTTTGGGTAGGATTGCCATTTTTTTTTTGTCAATTTTTTTCCTTTTTTTCTTAATTTGTTCTTTACAAAAATTCAGAAAAAAATACACTTAAATATTTTCTCTTTCCTCATTATTACTACACTATTTATATCTTCCTAAAATTCCTCTTTTGCCTTTTTATTTTTCGTTTCTTTACAAAAATTCAGAAAATAGTACACTTAAATATTTTCTCTTTCCTCATTATTACTACACTATTTATATCTTCCTAAAATTCATTTTTTGCCTTTTGTTTTCCGTTTTTTTTTTCAAAATAAATTGTGCTTTTACAAATTTCAGAAAAAAGACACACTTACATTTTCTCTTCCCTCATTAATTCTATACTATCTCTATAACTCACATCTCCATAAACTGTGTTAGAAAACTAATTTTCTTTTAAAAAAATTGAAAAGTCCCTCATTTTTTTATTTTTTTTTACGTTACCTTCACCCATCCCATTCAAGCTTTTTGTTCCTCTTAATTAACCCATAAATGGGTGCTTTAAGTTTCAAATTTTTTAATTTTGATTATGTATTATTATTACCTATTAAAGACCTTTATTATTCATTAAAATAATAATTACATGCTTATAGTAAAAATATATAAATAGCATTAAAATATACTCTTCAACTATTTTCCATCTTTCAAGTAATAAGTAACAGATTTTATGTTACTTTCTCTATAAATCGTATTTATCATTTCTTTTGATGCCATGTGATTTGTTCTTTTGAATACTTTTTTATTTTTAATTATGAAATTATATTATTAGTTTTGATGTATGATTGTGATATTTTGCAAATTATAAATAGGTGAAATCATGAAGTTATATGTGGATGTAATTTTACATATTTGATAAGTGATATCTTCTTACTTTTTTTCATCTTCAATATGTATGAATTTTCATAAATCAAAATTATGTTTTCTTTTCTAGTTATTAGTGTTTTTTGTTTTCATTTATTTTCTCTCTTTTAGAAATAATTTATCTTCTTACATTATCTTGTATTTTTTTAAGAGATAGTATGATTTGTTCTTTTGAATGTTTTTTTTTTTTTTTATTGCTTTTAATTATGAAATTATATTATTACTTTTGATATATGATTGTGATATTTTGCAAATTATAAATAGGTAAAATAATGAAGTTATATATGGATGTAATTTTACATATTTGGTAAGTTGATACTTCTGCCTTTTTTCATCTTCAATATGTATTAATTTTCATAAATTAAAATCATGTTTTCTTTTCCAGTTATTAGTGTTTTTGTGTCATTTATTTTCTCTCTTTTAAAAATAATTTATCTTACTTTATCTTGTATTTTTTTAAGAGATAGTATTTTTGTTGCTTAGTGTTAGCTTCAAATTTGAACAATATGTCAATAATAATAATAATAATAATAAATGTTATTTTAAAATAAATTTTATCAAATAATTTACATATTATTAGTGATAAATTGGTAGATGATAAAATTCTCAATTATCTAAAGAAGGATTCTCAATTAAATTGTTAGCTTCAAATTTACATCTTATTAGTGTTTTTTGTGTCATTTATTTTCTCTCTTTTTAAAATAATTTATCTTTACACTTTATCTTCTATTTTTTTTTAGAGATAGTATGAACATGATTTTGTTGCTAAGTGTTAGCTTCAAATCTGAACAATATGTCAGTAATAATAAAAGAAGACGCTATTTTAAAATGAATTTTATCAAATAATTTACATATTATTGATGATAAATTAGTAGATGATAAATTTTTCAGTTGTCCAAAGAAGGATTCTCAATTAAATTGAAGCTTGAAATTAATTTTGTTGCATTTTGAATATCACTCTTGTAAAAAAAGAATTTTCTCTCAGGTCAATTTTGTATCCCTAATTTTATTTTATGAAATGAACAATTCTTTTTAGATTTTATGAATTTGTAACATAACATTAATGATTCTCGAACTACGAAAATATTTATTCAGAGAATGAAATTTTCCTTCCTCATATTTAAATCCTATCTAATTACTTTAATTTTTCAATATACAATTAAAATTCCTTAAACTTATACTCCTATATATATATATTTTAAGAGTCATATATGAAATATTCTCTTTTTGATAGTTATACAAATAGATCTACCCTTTCGTAATCATATTTGTAGGAACATGTAAATATACACTTACAAGAATACTATCACAAGATTACCCTTCGGGGTGGCCCAGTGGTTTGAGCTTGTGACTTCCATGTTGGAGGTCTCAAGTTCGAAACCCCTTGCCAGCGAAAGCAAGGGGTTTGCCTTCTGGGTCGAGCTCATCGCATCAGGCTTGCCTAGTGCGGGTTACCTCTCCTATGTGATTTGCGAGCTATTACATAGGAGCGGGGGTTTTACCATGTGCGCACCCAAAGGGTAGCGGCTGCGGGTTTCCCTTGTTATCAAAAAAAAAAAAAAAGAATACTATCACAAGAAAAACAAAAAGGGTAATTAAAAAAAGAAGAGAGAAAAACAATTTCTTTTTTACTTATTATTATTTATCCCTCTTTCTTCAATTTTGGATAGGCTGAAATAAATAGAATGTTTTATAACTCTCTTTCCATCAATAATATTAGAATTTAGCCCAAATGTTTAGACCTTTCATTGAAATTTTTGGCAACATTTCCAATTGCTATAAAGGATAAAAGGGGAGCATGAGTAAAATATTCACTAGATTTTTTTAAAGTAAAAGTTTTATTTGATTTCTTTTCTTGATGATTCTTAAGCTACTTACTTAATTAGGTAAAAACTTATCATTACTACATCGATGAGTTGTTGGTATGAATAGTCAAATACACTTTTACAAATTAAAGTATTAGACAATTTTATATTAACTGAAATTTTTAAGACCTATTGTTATTTCAATTACTTGTAAGTAGTCATTATTCAAGTTTTAATTAAAAAAATTTCAAATTGCTCATTTTTCTTCTACTAAACTATATATATATAAACAACTACAAATGAGTTATTCAGAACTTTTGTTTTTAATTTCCTTCTTATTGTGTTGTTGTAATTACTTTCTTTTAAAATGTTATTAAAGGTTGGATTTAATTTTCAAATTAAGTTTTGCAATAACATATGAGTTGAAATTATAAACTTATACATGAATAATCATTTGGAACATAATTTTAGATTGTTTATAATATTAAGCTATTAGATAAAAATTAAATCATAAGTTCATAGAATTTTTTTGACCGTGCGAAACGCAAATAAATTCCCTAATAATACTAATAATTGTTGCAAAAATTTCAATGCTATGATGATTTTCTTTCTCTGACCAAATGAATAGTGTAGGAGAGAAATTGGACCCGTATCCTGGTCGGGCAACCCAGATAGAAGATGAACCTGCAACTAGTGCTTGCATCCATGGCACACCACGGTGATTCCAGTCTCTCTTGCGTGTGGTAAGTATTACAGATCTGAGCCTCAGTGTTTTGTTTGCTGATAAAGTGTCGATAACATGCTTGTTACCCCCACAAGGTAGGGGTGAGTTTACACTGGTCTTGTTGTTGTTGTTGTTGTTGACTTGTTGTTATTGTTGTTGCAGCAGTGAACTTCGCAGGTCGATAAACACATACAAATTAAAGAAAGAAAGCTTATCTCAGAGACGAAGAAAGTGTTGTAGAAAGTAGAGGGAAACACTTCAAAGGTTTGTTGCTCCTCTCTGCAATGTTTGTGATTTCAATTTTTGCTGTGAAAAATATAGATTGAACAGCTCTTTTAATTTAATTCAACTATCAAACGGCCACCTAATCTTTGTTTGTTCTCTCGAAATTCTCATCACCAAAATGAGAATTAATAGTAATAGTAATAATACTAATAATTGGTGCAAATTAAAAATTATGAGGTTATGATGATGATTTTCTTCTTTCTCTGAACAAATCGATAGTGTAGGAAAGAAATCGGACCCGTATCTTCTCCAGGTAACCTGGATGGTTGCAGGGTAACGCCCAATTTGCAAAAACTAACATCAACATGTATTATAATCTTTTCTCTTTTAAAAAAAAAAAGATTTGTGCCTTTTACTCTTTTCTCCATTTTTCGTAATAGATATTATTTGTGCAGTATACAAACACATAAGTAACTCATCATGTTGAGTCACGATATTTTGCAACGTGCAAATTGCAGACCATGAATCCATTTCAATAGACATTTAGGTTATCTTACCTCTAGACTCATATTGTAATACTTATGATACGGTAAGAGAGACTGGAATCACAATTTTTGGGTAAAACATAGCATAATTGTAATTATATTTCCAATCTAATTTTTGCTTCTTTTTTTCGGTTATGAAAAAAATATGTTTTCTCTTTCTATCTCCTTTTAATTTCTTCTATTTTCATCTTTTGGATCTATTTGTTGAGGTTTTCGACTCTGGTAACTTGGTGCTAATACGTGAATTTTTTTAACTATTAATATTTATGCAAGGTTGTATTTCGTATAGTGATAGAAAGGCATGACAAGGACTCATTAGTAAGTTCATTAAGAGTTATTTTTTTAATATAGGCCAACACCTAATATCAATTTATAAATGTTTGCTAGGAGATGTATTTTAGAATTCTATTGTATTATTTTGTTGTACAGATTCAGAAAATGAAGCATCACTATCACCCCCCTTATTGTGTGGCTCAATGGAGGTGCATTTCTCTAATAACATTATTTTTCATATTATTAATTATTTGATTGAATCTCTTTTCCTTAAGATAACAATTTTGATTAAATCTTTGTTTTAATGGTATCAATTTTGTCGAATCTAAACTTTTAGGTCATGTATTTTCATCTGTGAATTATGGTGATTTTAGGAAACATGATTCTTTTCAGCCAAGGATTGATGACAGCCTAATGTATAATAAGTATTTTTAAAATTTAAATCATTTTTCTTATTACTTGACTAATCAAATATTGAAAAGATTTTATTGTTGGGATATATACTAAGATATAATATTTATTATAGAATAAATATTTATTCAGTTTTAATAGATCATATATTCGTTTATGGTGTCTATTTACTTATATAGTAGATGATTTACTGTGTAGAGTTTTAGCTTATACACAGAGAATTAAATCATCGGTTCTTATAAGTATAAAGTTTTTTATTCACAATCTAGGATGGAAATTGGACATGTCATCGGTACGATTGTAGCACAAGATTATATGTAATTTATCTTGATTATGGGAACGATATAGTTCCAACTTCTTGTGCTAGTCATTTTGTATGTATTGAACGGGACCGAGTAGAGATAGTTGTTTTAGACTGACTGACAAAAACATATTCTCTAAACTATTAAATGTACTTATATTCTCAATCCTGATATAAATATTATGATCTGTATATATTAATTATCATTTTGATTTATTAAAATTTATTAAAAGGTGAGATTCTGAGATGGGTCAATATTCCTGGTAGATTGGATGATAATAATATATATATCTATATTGGTGAAATAATAAGTTAGTTGATGGAATTCATGTCTTGTTATAGAGATTGATTGATATGCCTTTTTGAGAACTTATAAGTTTCATCGTGTCAAACCTTGCAAGTGGATTTATGAATCCGACACATGAAATAAGTTAAGCAGTGCTCTAAAGAAAATTAATCATTAAATTAAATTCGTCAGTAATTTAATTTATTGATTAGTATTTGTAATCTTAACATGGGAATTACATAAGTGTTTAATGGGGAATTACGAAATATAAATAGAGGAGTGCAATTATGAATTTCTAGTTGAATGATTTGTAATTTATTATGGTAAGAATAATTCAAATTAATTATTTGGAATTATTTCCATAATAGGAAGCCTCAATAATTAATTTTGTGGTCTTTATAGTGCCCATATTTAACTAGAACTCAGAATCCTATTTCTTAAGGAATAAAAAGGAGTAGGCGTGTGTTTTCTTGAAAATTTTCTTGTTTTTCAAGAAAACTGGATTTTCTTCTCCTTTTTGGATTGGGAAGAAATCTCTATAAATAGAAATTTTCCTAACCTAGAAAAAGATTGATTAGTTTTCTATTCGATACTTGCCCACCCAAGTATTGAGAGAGTTCAGATGTGAACTTGGGATCACTGTAGAAGACCATAGCTGCTGTCTATCTTGTGGATTCGCTGGAAGGTCCGTCTAACTTGGGGATTCGCTTGAAGGTCTGCTCACGCTTCAAAAGGTATTTATCAAATTAAATTCAGCAAGTTTATGTGTTCTAGCATAAACGATTTGGTTATCTATTATTCATGTAAGCAGTAAGATCCTGATATTCTTCAGCTGTGCATATATGTTTTCCAACAATTGACATCAAGAGCCAGGCTTGCATCTAAATAGATAACTAATATGAAATATATATTTGTAAATATATATGAATCGTGAGAAACAAAGAAAGTCGTTCGGAAGTTTTCTGCGATTGCTAGATCGTTTAGCGAATATAACTTCTTGAAAAGTGGGAATAACAATTCTTTATTCTGTTAACTTTGGTGTCAAGAGGTTTGAACGTAAGCTGCCGGCAGAAACTAAAACGCAAGATCCTAAATAAGTATAGCCTTGAGAATTTTCGTTTAAATTCATAGTGAGCTTGATTTGGGTGTTGTAATTGTTCCACTAAAATTCAGATACCTTATGCATTAGCAGTACAAGGATTTGGACAGTAATCGATCGAATAAGGCATAACAAAATAATTTCCCACAATGAAATTTATTTGTGATTATTATTATATATGGTAATTATTTATTGAAAAAGGTCATCACTTTGGCACTAAATTAATGGCGGTTGTACATAGTATCCTTTGTCTTTTAATTTTGTTTAAAAGATGGTGCCGTCGTTCAGTGTTGCTTGATTTCTATTTTACTAGAAAGAGTTTGTTATGCGGACATTGTTTTTGTAATTTTGCATAAAAAGATAAAAATCAAGATTTTATAATTAATAAATGATTACCATTAAGTGGTTTGTTTATTTGAAATTATTAGAAGTTTTTGATTTATTTTTATTTATGTGAGACTACAATATATGAATTGAGAATTATGATAAATAAATAGGATCTATGAAAGTGATCTATTTATTTGAGTCGTTAGAATATCCTCAATGTATCATGTATGGATTGTTCTTCATAAATGTATACTAGTAAATGTTTGTTTACTCGAAAGGAGATTTACAGTTAGATACTAGTAACACTTAAATTAATTTATGAGAAGAGATATTAAAGATTTTCACTGGTTTAAAGGGAGAAATATAATATCTTGAATTCTCAAGTGTATTAATTGAGAGAACAATATGTTGTAAAGAGGTTAGTTGTGTGTCTTAGCCGAAAGACAGGACACAATGTATGCCTTATGCTCATGAGATAATTCTTGAAAGAGAATGAAATTTTGAATCTTTAACTATGCCTAAAATGATTAATTTACAAATTTGGTCATAGTTTGAAGGTTATGAATCATTGTGATCTTTGATTAACTTGAAATTTGATGGTTCCATCGAAGATCATTTTGATGGGTTTTAGATAGTTTGTCGAATTAAAATTTGATTTGAATATGATAAGATCATTCTTTATGTTAATTATGTTTATGTTAAAATTTGGAACATGATTACACATGGTTATTTAACATGAATTGATATGTGATAAGAATGTATGTCATATTGTTTTTGTTTTGATTCCTAAAGATACTTAAATTACGTGAATTTGAATTTGGTCATAGCTTTGGAAATAAAGATTCTTTATATGCTCCAATTGACCTGAAATTTGGTAAGTTCATCGATAACGACCTAGTAAGAAGTACTCATTGCTATGTGGTTATGTTTCTTTGAGGTCGTTAAAATAATTTTAAAGTTGTTCTTTGGAATTAAAATGTGATTTAGTATGAATGACATCCTTTATATCGATTTTATTTATGTTATATGTGGTATGATTACACGTGATGAGTTAACATGAATTGATATATGATAAGGATGTAGATCTGATTATTTTTTCCTTAAATCGTTTCAATCTGAATTTGATCATATCTTTAGAGATAAATATTAATTTTAAACTCTGATTGATCCGAAATTCGGTAGGTTCATCAGAAACGATCAAATTTAAAATACTCATTGTTATGTAGT